>NW_026061697.1:2525000-2825000 GCF_023897955.1 Schistocerca gregaria
GCCGGAGGTGAACTGGAGCCGGGCTCGCGGCCGCAGACTATATGTACCTTGCGCGCCAACGTCCGAGGGCTTCTCCGCGGTCACTTCCGCGGTCATTTCCGGTGCGTTTCTCCTCTTACTACCTGCTACGGTCGTTCTCTGCAGTACGGGAAGCCAGGAGCCGTTTACCTTAAGGCTTTCTTCTTTCTTGTTGAAGCTGTTCCCGTGTTTGTGTATTTCTACAGCTTCTCTGTGCAAGCGGGTGTGATAGTGCTTCTCTACAGCCAGAACTTCCGTGTCGGTGAATTTTATTACATGTACCTGGTCGGTCTCACTCAGTGCGTGTTCTGCCACGGGCGATTTTTCCACCTGTCCCAACCTGCAATGTCGCTTATGTTCTTTGATCCTGGTGTTGATTGATCTTCCAGTCATTCCGACATAAACTTTCCCGCATGTGCATGGTAAGCGGTATATTCCTGACATTGCAAGTGGGTCCCTTTTATCCTTTGCCGATCTAAGACATTCTTTGATCTTCCTTGTCGGTTTGAAAATTGTCTTTACGCCGTGCTTGTGTAATATACGGCCGATTCTGTCCGTCACTCTGGGAATGTATGGCAGAAAGACCGTACCCGACATTTCTTTTTCTGGTTTCTTACTTCGCCGGTGGTTTGGCTCTGTTACACTTCTAATATCATTTGTGGAGTACCCATTGCTCCTCAGAACACTTTCCAGGTGTTGCATTTCGCGTTTAAGGTGCTGCGGCTCACATATTCGTGCTGCTCGCGTTACGAGCGTCTGAATCATGCCTCTTTTCTGGCTCGGGTGGTGGTTTGACAGTTTGTGCAGATATCGGTCCGTGTGCGTCGGTTTTCGGTACACGCTATGTCCCAGGTTTTGGCCATCCCTTGTGACCAGCACATCTAGAAATGGTAGTTTTTTGTCCTTTTCCACTTCCATGGTAAATTTTATGTTGGCGTGGAGGTTGTTCAAGTGTCTTAGGAAGTCACCGAGCTGTTCTTCACCATGGCTCCACACGACGAAAGTATCATCGACGTACCTGTACCACACCTTAGGTTTACAAGTCGCCGAGTCCAGTGCCTGTGCTTCGAAATGTTCCATGAAGAAGTTGGCCACCACTGGACTAAGAGGACTACCCATGGCAACGCCTTCCAGCTGTTCGTAGAAATTGCCATTCCACGTGAAATAGCTCGTGGTGAGACAGGCATGGAAGAGCTTCATGATGTCTTGCGGGAAAATGGAACCGATGTGCTCCAGAGCGTCACTGAGTGGCACTTTCGTAAACAAAGAAACAATATCAAAGCTGACCAGGATGTCGTTTGGTGCAAGTTTTAGTTTCTTCAGCTTCTCGATGAAATGTCCTGAGTCCTTTACGTACGTGTCGGTCTTCCCCACGTGCGGCTGGAGCAGAGAGGCCAAGTGTTTTGCCAGTTTATATGTCGGTGAGCCAGGAGCGCTAACAATCGGTCTTAATGGAACGTTGTTCTTATGGATCTTAGGTAATCCATACAGGCGAGGTGGTAGGGCTTCTGTGTTGCGCAGGTATCTCTGTATGTCCTCCGGAACAGAAGATGCCTTGATTAACCGATTCGTATTCCGTGTGATACGCTGCGTCGGATCTGCGCTTAGTTTTCGGTACGTCGTCGGATCTAATAGGTCTCGGATCTTTTGTTCATAATCTTCGGTCTTCATTACGACGGTCGCATTCCCCTTATCGGCAGGCAGTACCAATATACTCTTGTCAGCGTTAAGATTCTTAATAGCTTGTACTTCTTCTTTCTTCAGATTGCATGCTGGTGGTTTAGCTCGGCGCAGTATCCTGGCTGTTTCAGTGCGTATTTCCTCTGCCCTTTCACAAGGAAGGTTCCGAATGGCCGCTTCGGTGTTAGCAATGATGTCCTCCACAGGTATAGTTCTTGGGATGACAGCGAAATTCCCTCCTTTTTGAAGAACGGATACTTCCTCTTCGGTCAATTGTCGTTCAGTGAGGTTGACCACCGTGCGTGACTTGTCGGGAATCGCCTTGTCAGTCTTCTTCCGGAATCCTTCAAACTTTTTCTTCTGTCGCTCTGTGCAGCGCTCGAGTTCATTCTCCATGCTCCTGTAAGTGATGCTGTCGATCTTGTCCCAGTCGTCTCGATGCATTCTGCTACTTAGTTGGTAGAACATGTCCAAAAGTTCCTGATCCGTTTTTGCCAAGTTTCTCCGTATTGTGTGAATTCGCTCACGAAGAAAAGCTCGTTCCATTCTGTTGTAGATACGATGAGCTTGGGCGGTGGTGAATAGGCGCTTACATTTCAAGAACTTCGGTGTAGCATCTTCATCTCTGCACCGCGAAAGGAAGGAGAGAGAGGACATCAATCGCGCTTTCTTCTTCCGTTGTTGGTCAAGGCGTCGGTACAATCTGCAAATTTCCTCCCCGTAGAGGCGCAATACAAAATTGTTAAGACTTTCGTGGCCACTTGTTGACAAACTGCTTATTTGCTTCTGTCTCGGGTTCTTCGGCAGACGTTCGTGTGATGATTTTGCTGACGTTTCGCCAGCACGAGTGGCTGGCATTGTCAAAGCTTCACCCTCCATTGCCGGAGGTGAACTGGAGCCGGGCTCGCGGCCGCAGACTATATGTACCTTGCGCGCCAACGTCCGAGGGCTTCTCCGCGGTCATTTCCGCGGTCATTTCCGGTGCGTTTCTCCTCTTGCTACCTGCTACGGTCGTTCTCTGCAGTACGGGAAGCCAGGAGCCGTTTACCTTAAGGCTTTCTTCTTTCTTGTTGAAGCTGTTCCCGTGTTTGTGTATTTCTACAGCTTCTCTGTACAAGCGGGTGTGATAGTGCTTCTCTACAGCCAGAACTTCCGTGTCGGTGAATTTTATTACATGTACCTGCTCGGTCTCACTCAGTGCGTGTTCTGCCACGGGCGATTTTTCCACCTGTCCCAACCTGCAATGTCGCTTATGTTCTTTGATCCTGGTGTTGATTGATCTTCCAGTCATTCCGACATAAACTTTCCCGCATGTGCATGGTAAGCGGTATATTCCTGACATTGCAAGTGGGTCCCTTTTATCCTTTGCCGATCTAAGACATTCTTTGATCTTCCTTGTCGGTTTGAAAATTGTCTTTACGCCGTGCTTGTGTAATATACGGCCGATTCTGTCCGTCACTCTGGGAATGTATGGCAGAAAGGCCGTACCCGACATTTCTTTTTCTGGTTTCTTACTTCGCCGGTGGTTTGGCTCTGTTACACTTCTAATATCATTTGTGGAGTACCCATTGCTCCTCAGAACACTTTCCAGGTGTTGCATTTCGCGTTTAAGGTGCTGCGGCTCACATATTCGTGCTGCTCGCGTTACGAGCGTCTGAATCATGCCTCTTTTCTGGCTCGGGTGGTGGTTTGACAGTTTGTGCAGATATCGGTCCGTGTGCGTCGGTTTTCGGTACACGCTATGTCCCAGGTTTTGGCCATCCCTTGTGACCAGCACATCTAGAAATGGTAGTTTTTTGTCCTTTTCCACTTCCATGGTAAATTTTATGTTGGCGTGGAGGTTGTTCAAGTGTCTTAGGAAGTCACCGAGCTGTTCTTCACCATGGCTCCACACGACGAAAGTATCATCGACGTACCTGTACCACACCTTAGGTTTACAAGTCGCCGAGTCCAGTGCCTGTGCTTCGAAATGTTCCATGAAGAAGTTGGCCACCACTGGACTAAGAGGACTACCCATGGCAACGCCTTCCAGCTGTTCGTAGAAATTGCCATTCCACGTGAAATAGCTCGTGGTGAGACAGGCATGGAAGAGCTTCATGATGTCTTGCGGGAAAATGGAACCGATGTGCTCCAGAGCGTCACTGAGTGGCACTTTCGTAAACAAAGAAACAATATCAAAGCTGACCAGGATGTCGTTTGGTGCAAGTTTTAGTTTCTTCAGCTTCTCGATGAAATGTCCTGAGTCCTTTACGTACGTGTCGGTCTTCCCCACGTGCGGCTGGAGCAGAGAGGCCAAGTGTTTTGCCAGTTTATATGTCGGTGAGCCAGGAGCGCTAACAATCGGTCTTAATGGAACGTTGTTCTTATGGATCTTAGGTAATCCATACAGGCGAGGTGGTAGGGCTTCTGTGTTGCGCAGGTATCTCTGTATGTCCTCCGGAACAGAAGATGCCTTGATTAACCGATTCGTATTCCGTGTGATACGCTGCGTCGGATCTGCGCTTAGTTTTCGGTACGTCGTCGGATCTAATAGGTCTCGGATCTTTTGTTCATAATCTTCGGTCTTCATTACGACGGTCGCATTCCCCTTATCGGCAGGCATTACCAATATACTCTTGTCAGCGTTAAGATTCTTAATAGCTTGTACTTTTTCTTTCTTCAGATTGCATGCTGTAGGTTTAGCTCGGCGCAGTATCCAGGCTGTTTCAGTGCGTATTTCCTCTGCCCTTTCACAAGGAAGGGTCCGAATGGCCGCTTCGGTGTTAGCAATGATGTCCTCCACAGGTATAGTTCTTGGGATGACAGCGAAATTCCCTCCTTTTTGAAGAACGGATACTTCCTCTTCGGTCAATTGTCGTTCAGTGAGGTTGACCACCGTGCGTGACTTGTCGGGAATCGCCTTGTCAGTCTTCTTCCGGAATCCTTCAAACTTTTTCTTCTGTCGCTCTGTGCAGCGCTCGAGTTCATTCTCCATGCTCCTGTAAGTGATGCTGTCGATCTTGTCCCAGTCGTCTCGATGCATTCTGCTACTTAGTTGGTAGAACATGTCCAAAAGTTCCTGATCCGTTTTTGCCAAGTTTCTCCGTATTGTGTGAATTCGCTCACGAAGAAAAGCTCGTTCCATTCTGTTGTAGATACGATGAGCTTGGGCGGTGGTGAATAGGCGCTTACATTTCAAGAACTTCGGTGTAGCATCTTCATCTCTGCACCGCGAAAGGAAGGCGAGAGAGGACATCAATCGCGCTTTCTTCTTCCGTTGTTGGTCAAGGCGTCGGTACAATCTGCAAATTTCCTCCCCGTAGAGGCGCAATACAAAATTGTTAAGACTTTCGTGGCCACTTGTTGACAAACTGCTTATTTGCTTCTGTCTCGGGTTCTTCGGCAGACGTTCGTGTGATGATTTTGCTGACGTTTCGCCAGCACGAGTGGCTGGCATTGTCAAAGCTTCACCCTCCATTGCCGGAGGTGAACTGGAGCCGGGCTCGCGGCCGCAGACTATATGTACCTTGCGCGCCAACGTCCGAGGGCTTCTCCGCGGTCACTTCCGCGGTCATTTCCGGTGCGTTTCTCCTCTTGCTACCTGCTACGGTCGTTCTCTGCAGTACGGGAAGCCAGGAGCCGTTTACCTTAAGGCTTTCTTCTTTCTTGTTGAAGCTGTTCCCGTGTTTGTGTATTTCTACAGCTTCTCTGTACAAGCGGGTGTGATAGTGCTTCTCTACAGCCAGAACTTCCGTGTCGGTGAATTTTATTACATGTACCTGGTCGGTCTCACTCAGTGCGTGTTCTGCCACGGGCGATTTTTCCACCTGTCCCAACCTGCAATGTCGCTTATGTTCTTTGATCCTGGTGTTGATTGATCTTCCAGTCATTCCGACATAAACTTTCCCGCATGTGCATGGTAAGCGGTATATTCCTGACATTGCAAGTGGGTCCCTTTTATCCTTTGCCGATCTAAGACATTCTTTGATCTTCCTTGTCGGTTTGAAAATTGTCTTTACGCCGTGCTTGTGTAATATACGGCCGATTCTGTCCGTCACTCTGGGAATGTATGGCAGAAAGGCCGTACCCGACATTTCTTTTTCTGGTTTCTTACTTCGCCGGTGGTTTGGCTCTGTTACACTTCTAATATCATTTGTGGAGTACCCATTGCTCCTCAGAACACTTTCCAGGTGTTGCATTTCGCGTTTAAGGTGCTGCGGCTCACATATTCGTGCTGCTCGCGTTACGAGCGTCTGAATCATGCCTCTTTTCTGGCTCGGGTGGTGGTTTGACAGTTTGTGCAGATATCGGTCCGTGTGCGTCGGTTTTCGGTACACGCTATGTCCCAGGTTTTGGCCATCCCTTGTGACCAGCACATCTAGAAATGGTAGTTTTTTGTCCTTTTCCACTTCCATGGTAAATTTTATGTTGGCGTGGAGGTTGTTCAAGTGTCTTAGGAAGTCACCGAGCTGTTCTTCACCATGGCTCCACACGACGAAAGTATCATCGACGTACCTGTACCACACCTTAGGTTTACAAGTCGCCGAGTCCAGTGCCTGTGCTTCGAAATGTTCCATGAAGAAGTTGGCCACCACTGGACTAAGAGGACTACCCATGGCAACGCCTTCCAGCTGTTCGTAGAAATTGCCATTCCACGTGAAATAGCTCGTGGTGAGACAGGCATGGAAGAGCTTCATGATGTCTTGCGGGAAAATGGAACCGATGTGCTCCAGAGCGTCACTGAGTGGCACTTTCGTAAACAAAGAAACAATATCAAAGCTGACCAGGATGTCGTTTGGTGCAAGTTTTAGTTTCTTCAGCTTCTCGATGAAATGTCCTGAGTCCTTTACGTACGTGTCGGTCTTCCCCACGTGCGGCTGGAGCAGAGAGGCCAAGTGTTTTGCCAGTTTATATGTCGGTGAGCCAGGAGCGCTAACAATCGGTCTTAATGGAACGTTGTTCTTATGGATCTTAGGTAATCCATACAGGCGAGGTGGTAGGGCTTCTGTGTTGCGCAGGTATCTCTGTATGTCCTCCGGAATAGAAGATGCCTTGATTAACCGATTCGTATTCCGTGTGATACGCTGCGTCGGATCTGTGCTTAGTTTTCGGTACGTCGTCGGATCTAATAGGTCTCGGATCTTTTGTTCATAATCTTCGGTCTTCATTACGACGGTCGCATTCCCGTTATCGGCAGGCAGTACCAATACACTCTTGTCAGCGTTAAGATTCTTAATAGCTTGTACTTCTTCTTTCTTCAGATTGCATGCTGGTGGTTTAGCTCGGCGCAGTATCCTGGCTGTTTCAGTGCGTATTTCCTCTGCCCTTTCACAAGGAAGGGTCCGAATGGCCGCTTCGGTGTTAGCAATGATGTCCTCCACAGGTATAGTTCTTGGGATGACAGCGAAATTCCCTCCTTTTTGAAGGGACCCACTTGCATTGTCAGGAATATACCGCTTACCATGCGCATGCGGGAAAGTTTATGTCGGAATGACTGGAAGATCAATCAACACCAGGATCAAAGAACATAAGCGACATTGCAGGTTGGGACAGGTGGAAAAATCGGCCGTGGCAGAACACGCACTGAGTGAGACTGACCAGGTACATGTAATAAAATTCACCGACACGGAAGTTCTGGCTGTAGAGAAGCACTATCACACCCGCTTGTACAGAGAAGCTGTAGAAATACACAAACACGGGAACAGCTTCAACAAGAAAGAAGAAAGCCTTAAGGTAAACGGCTCCTGGCTTCCCGTACTGCAGAGAACGACCGTAGCAGGTAGCAAGAGGAGAAACGCACCGGAAATGACCGCGGAAATGACCGCGGAGAAGCCCTCGGACGTTGGCGCGCAAGGTACATATAGTCTGCGGCCGCGAGCCAGGCTCCAGTTCACCTCCGGCAATGGAGGGTGAAGCTTTGACAATGCCAGCCACTCGTGCTGACGAAACGTCAGCAAAATCATCACACGAACGTCGGCCGAAGAACCCGAGACAGAAGCAAATAAGCAGTTTGTCAACAAGTGGCCACGAAAGTCTTAACAATTTTGGATTCTGGATTTGTAGTAACCATACCAACAAACACACACAAATGAGGGAGGAGCTGTCTGTAGCTTCCCTCACAAATACTTTACATCAGGTAATGGATGAAATGTAATAATTGTGTCTGTGTCCTAATCATACCAACAACAGATGCAAGTGAGGGTGGATCTTTCTGTAGCTTCTCTCAGAAATACATCACATAGGGTAATAGATGAAATGCGATGATTCTGGGCTTATAGTATCCATACCAACAAACAAACACAAGTGCTGGTGGAGCTTTCTGTAGCATCCCACAGAAATATTTCACATCAGGTAAGGGATGAAATGTAAAAAACAGTGTCTGTATAGTAATCTTACCAACAAACTGATGCAAGTGAGGGAGGAGCGTTCTGCAGCTTTTCTCAGAAATACTTCACATAGGGTTGTAGATGAAATGCTATGTTTCTGGCATGGTAGTAACCATACCAACAAACAAAATCCAGATGAGGGGGGAGCTTTCTGCAGCTTATCTCAGAAATACTTCACATTAGGTAATGAATGAAATGTCATGATTGTGTCTGTGTACCAATGATACCAACAAACAGATGCAAGTGAGGGATGAGCTTTCTGCAGCTTCTCTCTGAAATACATCAAATAGGGTAATAGATGAAATGCAATGATTCTGGCTTAGTAGTAATCTTACCAACAAATGCACGTCATAGAGGGAGGAGCTTTCTGTAGGTTCCCTCAAAAATACACCATATCAGGTAATGGATGAAATGTAATGATTGTGTCTGTGTACCAATCATACAAACAAACAGATGCAAGTGAGGGAGGCGCTTTGTGTAGCTTCCCTCAGAAATACTTCACATCAGGAAATGGATGAAATGTAATGATTGTGTCTGTTTAATCAAGCCAACAAACAGATGCAAGTGAGGGAGGAGCTTTCAGCATCTTCTCTCTGAAATACATCACATAGGGTAATAATTGAAATGCGATGATTCTGGCTTTGTAGTAACAATGCCAACAAACAAATGCAAATAAGTTGGGAGCTTTCTGTAGCTTACGGCAGAAATACTTCACATCAGGTAATGGATGAAATGTAATGATTGTGTCTGTTTAATCAAACCAACAAACAGATGCAAGTGAGGGAGGAGCTTTCAGCATCTTCTCTCTGAAATACATCACATTGGGTAATAGTTGAAATGCAATGATTCTGGATTTGAAGTAACCATGCCAACAAACAAATGCAAATGAGGGGGGAGCTTTCTGTAGCTTACCTCAGAAATACATCACATCAGGTAATGGAAGAAATTTAATGATTGTGTCTGTGTATTAATCATACCAACAAACAAATGCAAGTGAAGGAGGAGTTTTCTGTACCTTTTCTCTGAAATACATCACAGAGGATAATGGATGAATGGAGGAGTTTTTTGTAGCTTCTGTCAGAAATAATTCACATCAGGTATTGGATGAAATGTAAAGATTGTGTCTGTGTACTAATCATACCAGCAAACAGATGCAAGTGAGGGAGGAGCTTTTTGCAGCTTCTGTCAGAAATAGTTGACATAGGGTAGTAGATGAAATGTAGATTTTACGAACAAACAGATGCAAGAGAGGGAGGATCGTTGTACAGCTTGTCTCAGAAATACTTCACATAGGGTAGTACCTGAAATTCGATGTTTCTGTCTTTGTAGCAACCATACCAAAAAACAAATCCAAATGTTGGGGGAGCTTACTGTAGCTTCTCTCAGAAATACTTCACATAAGCTAATGAATGAAATGTAATGATTGTGTCTGTGTACTAATCATACCAACAAACAGATTCAAGTTAGGGTGTAGCTTTCTGCAGCACCTGTCTTAAATACATCACATTGGGTAAAATATGAAATACGATGACTCTTGCTTTCTAGTAACCATACCAAAAAAAAAAAAAAAACGCAAATGTGGTAGTAAGCTTTCTGTAGCTTTTCTCAAAAATATTTCTCAGAAGTCCAATAGATGAAATGCATTGATTCTGGCTTTGTAGTAACCATTCCAACAAACAAACGTAAATGAGGGGCGAGCTTTCTGTAGCATCCCTCAGACGAACTCAACATCAGCTAATGGATGAAATGTAATGATTGTGTCTGTGTAATAATCATACCAACAAACAAATGCATGTGAGGGAGGAGCTTTCTGCTGCTTCTCTCTGAAGTGCATCATTAAGGGGAAAAAAATGAAATCCGATGATTCTGCCTTTATAATAACTATACCAATAACCTAAGTCAAATGTGGGAGGTGCTTTCTGTAGCTATTCTCAGAAATAGTTCACGTAGGGTAATAGATGAATTGCGATGAATCTGGCTTTGTAGTAACCCTACCAACAAACATACGCAAATGATTGAGGAGCTTTCTGTAGCTTCCTTCAGAAATACTTCACGTCATGCAATAAATGAAATGTATTGATTGTGTGTGTGTACTAAACATACCAACAAACAGATGTAAGTGAGGGACGAGCTTTCTGCAGCTTCTCTCAGAAATACTTCACATAGGGTGAAAGATGAAATGCTATGATTCTGGCTTTGTAGTAACCTTAAGAACAAACAAACACAAAAGAGGGTGGAACTTTCTGTAGCTTCCATCAGAAATACTTCACATCAGGTAATGTGTGATATGTAATGATTGAGTCTGTGTACTAATCATATCAACAAACAGATGCAAGTGAGAGCGAAGTATTCTGCAGCTTCTCACTGAAATACATCACATAATGTAATAGATGAACTGCGATGATACTGGCTTTGTAGTAACCATACCAACAAACAAACGCAAATGAGGGAGGAGCTTTCCGTTGATTTCCTCAGAAATATTTCACAGAGTTTAATAGACGAAATGCTATGATTCTGGCTTTGTACTAACTATACCAACAATCAGATTAAAGGAAGGGTGGAGCTTTCTGCAGCTTCTCTCTGAAATACATCACATTGGGTAATAGATGAAATGCAATGATTCTGGCTTTGTAGTAACCACAGTAACAAACAAATGCAAATGACGCAATAGCTTTCCGTAGCTTTTCTCAGAAATACTTTACATAGGGTAATAGATAAAATGTGACGATTCTGGCTTTGTAGTAACTATACCAACAACCAAATGCAAATGAGGGAGGAGCATTCTGTAGCTTACCTCAGAAATACATCACATCAGGTAATGGATGAAATGTAATGACTGTGTCTCTGTACTAATCATAAAAACAACCATATGCAAGTGAGGGAGGAGCTTTCTGAGCTTCTCTCTGAAATACATTACATAGAGTAATAGATGAATTGTGATGATTCTGGCTTTGTAGTAACCATACCAACAAACTAATGCATATGAGGGAGAAGCTTTCTGTAGCTATTCTTAGAAATAATTCACTAAGGGTAATAGATGAAGTGCGATTATTCTCGTTTTGTGGTAACAATTCTAACAAACAAACGTAAGTGATGGTGCAACTTTCTGTAGCTTCCCTCAGAAATACTTCACATCAGGTAATGGATAAGTAGCTGGAACTATTCTGGAATTTGTATCTATCATCGCCACCAAAAAATGACAGAGTCCAGCAATTCTACCTGCTATTCCACCTACTGACATGCAATCGCCACCACATTGCGCAATCACTGTAATAGAGTACTATAATGATGTACAGTGATGGATCAGCTAAATGGATGTGTTAGTGTGCTCAAATATAAGGTAATTTATAACTGAGTTTATGTACCTACCTTGAATTTTCTCCTTACCATAACACCTATCAGGTTCCTCTCTGTTTGAACTAAAGTGTTTTCCGAGTGTCACTACTGAAAGAACATTAAAGACCAGTGTTTTTGCTAATTAATGCCACTTGAACATAAAAAAATAAAGTTAATGAAAGTAATTTTCCTAATAAAACAGCTTATTAATGCATTGTTGCCAACTTTAAATTAAGAGTTCGAGAGGCTGAGGCTTATAAGTTTTGCTTCATAAATGATCTCATTACTGCCTGTTGTAAATCACAGAAGGTGAGTCAGTATCTTACATCTATGTTAATTTAGTGTGTCAATGTAGTAAAAGTGGAAAACTGCAGTGTGGAACATTATATACTCAAGTCTGCTAAGTGTTTGTCTCTGATGTGTATTAGAAGTGCTTATTAATAATATATCAGGATCCACAGTTTGTCTATTGGGTTATTGCTTGGTAACAAGTAACAGAAAGACCACTAATTAGGAAAACCTTAATTTCTTTAATCAAATGATAGTGAGGAGCAACCTGTAAGTGGATTCAAATTAACTTTCATTTTAAATAGGAACGTACTTAACTGAGAGAGACTTAACCTATATCCAATTAATGATTCTGCAGTTAATAGTAATAATGTTATAAAGACCATTCAGTTTGTGTAAGCCCTGAAAGTAATAGTGTGTTTCAGTATCTGTTATAATTTTGCAAATAGTTTGTGCTGCTTTAACTGTTAGTTTCAATCGTACCGTACCCACATGAATGTGCCAAGAGTATACCGCTCTCGCATGTGACAAAATATAGGTTGTGTTTATCCATTCAAGTTTCTAATAACTATTTTCTTGAACAAGAATGTTAATCATTCTCTTGCCTACTTAGGCTGGCGACCGTTTTCTTTACCTGTTAAACAGTGCAGATAGGCAAAATTTTGTTTATTACTGTTCAAATATTTCCGTAATTCTGACTTTCATTTCCGATAAGCCACTTCCGTTAGGTACAACACGGTCAACACAACAAAATTCCTCCCAGAGGGTAACACTGCTCTGTTGCATTATACCATAATTGCTTTAATAATATTGTTTTACTTCACAACCTGCTTTAAGGTTATGGTTCAGCAGCAGCAGACAATAGTGTTATAAGCTTTCATCAGCTTCCCTCAGAAATATTTCACATCAGGTAATGGATGAAATGTAATGATTGTGTCTGTGTAGTAATCATTCCAACAAACAGATGCAAGTGAGGGAGGAGCTTTCTGCAGCCTCCCTCTGAAATACATCACATAGGGTAAGAGATGAAATGTGATGATTCTGGCTTTGTAGTAACCACACCAACAAACAAACACAAATGACGGAGGAGCTTTCTGTAGCTTCCCTCAGAAATACTACACATCAGGTAATGGGTGAAATGTAATGATTGTGTCTGTGTACTAATCATTCCAACAAACAGATACAAGTGAGGAAGGAGCTTTCATCAGCTGAAATAAATAACATAGGATAATGGATGAAATGCAATGATTCTGGTTTGTAGTAACTATACCATCAAACAAATGAAAATGAGGGAGGAGCTTTCTGTAGCTGCCCTCAGAAACACTTCACATCAGGTAGTGGGTGAAATGTAATGATTGTGTCTGTATACTAATCATTCCAACAAACAGATACAAGTGAGGAAGGAGCTTTCATCAGCTGAAATAAATCACATAGGGTAATGGATGAAATGCAATGATTCTGGCTTTGTAGTAACTATACCATCAAACAAACGAAAATGAGGGAGGAGCTTTCTGTAGTTTTCCTCAGAAATACTTAACATTGGGTAATAGATGAAATGCGATGATTCTGGATTTGAAGTAGCCGTAGTAACAAACAAATGCAAATGAGGGTGGAGTTTTCTGTAGCTTCCCTCAGAATTATTTGACATCAGGTAATGGATGAAATCTAATCATTGTGTCTCTGTACTAATCAGATACAAGTGAGGGAGGAGCTTGATGCTGTATCCCTCTGAAATACATCAAATAGGGTAAAAAATTTAAACCAAAGATTCTGGATTTGTGATAACCATACAGACAAACTAATGCAAATGATTTAGGAGCTTTCTGTAGCTATTCTCAGAAATAATTCTCATAGGGTAATAGATGAAATGCGATGATTCTGGCTTTGTAGTAACCATACCAACAAGCAAATGCAAATGAAGCTTGAGCTTTCTGTAGGTTTTTTTCAGAAATACTTCACAAAGGGTAATAGATAAAATGCGATGATTCTGGCTTTGTAGTAAGCATACCAAGAAACAAACACAACTGAGGGAGGAGCTTTCTGTAGCCCTCCTCAGAAATACTTCACATCAGGTAAAGGATGAAATGCAGTGATTGTGTCTGTGTACTATTCACAACAAAAAACAGGTGTAAGTGAGATAAGAGCTTTCTGCAGCTTCCCTCAGAAATATTCCACATCCGGTAATGGATGAAAAGTAATGATTGTGTCTCTGTACTAATCATATCACAAACAGATGCAAGTGAGGGAAGAACTTTCTGCATTTTTTCTCTGAAATCCATCACATAGAGTAATAGAGGAAATGCAATGATTATGTTTTTGTGGTAACCATACTAACAAACAAACGCAAATGAGGGAGGAGCTTTCTGTAGCCTCTCTCAGAAATATTTCACATAGAGTAATAGATGAAATGCGATGATACTGGGCCTGTAGTATCCATACCAACAAACAAACACAAGTGCAGGTGGAGCTTTCTGTAGCAACCCACAGAAATATTTTACATCAGGTAAGGGATGAAATGTAACCATAATGTCTGTGTAGTAATCTTACCAACAAACAGATGCAAGTGAGGGAGGAGCGTTCTGCAGCTCGTCTCAGAAATACTTCACATAGGGTAGTAGATGAAATGCGATGTTTCTGGCTTTGTAGTAACCATACCAACAAACAAAATCCAAATGAGGGGGGAGCTTTCTGTAGCTTCCCTCAGAAATACTTCACATTAGGTAATGAATGAAATGTAATGATTGTGTCTGTGTACCAGTGATACCAACAAACAGATGCAAGAGAGGGATGAGCTTTCTGCAGCTTCTCTCTGAAATACATCAAATAGGGTAACAGATGAAATGCAATGATTCTGGCTTAGTAGTAATCTTACCAACAAATGCACGCCATAGAGGGAGGAGCTTTCTGTAGCTTCCCTCAGAAATACTCCATATCAGGTAATGGATGAAATGTAATGAATGTGTCTGTGTACTAATCATACCAACAAACAGATGCAAGTCAGGGAGGCCCTTTCTGTAGCTTCCCTCAGAAATACTTCACATCAGGTAATGGATGAAATGTAATGATTGTGTCTGTTTAATCAAACCAACAAACAGATGCAAGTGAGGGAGGAGCTTTTAGCATTTTCTCTCTGAAATACATCACATTGGGTAATAGTTGAAATGCGATGATTCTGGATTTGAAGTAACCATGCCAACAAACAAATGCAAATGAGGGGGAGCTTTCTGTAGCTTACCTCAGAAATACATCACACAGGTAATGGAAGAAATTTAATGATTGTGTCTGTGTACTAATCATACCAACAAACAGATGCAAGTGATGGAGGTGTTTTCTGTACCTTTTCTCTGAAATACATCAGAGAGGGTAATGGATGAATTGCAATGATTCTGGCTTTGTAGTAACCATACCAACAATCAAACGCAAATGAGGGAGGAGCTTCCTGCAGCCTCCGTCTTAAATACATCACAAAGAGTAATGGATGAAATGCAATTATTCTGGCTTTGTATTAACCATACCAACAATCAAACCAAAATGAGGTGGGAGCTTTCTGTAGCTTGTCTCAGAAATACTTCACATAAGGTAATGAATGAAATTTAATGATTGTGTCTGTGTACTAATCATGTCAACAAACAGATGCAAGTTAGGGTGTAGCTTTCTGCAGCATCTGTCTTAAATACATCACATTGGGTAAAATATGAAATACGATGACTCTTGCTTTCTAGTAACCATACAAAAAAACAAACGCAAATGTGGTAGAAAGCTTTCTGTAGCTTTTGTCAAAAATATTTATCGAAGTCCAATAGATGAAATGTGTTGATTCTGGCTTTGTAGTAACCATACCAACAAACAAACGTAAATGAGTGGCGAGCTTTCTGTAGCATCCCTCAGAAGAACTCAACATCAGCTAATGGATGAAATGTAATGATTGTGTCTGTGTGATAATCATACCAACAAACAAATGCATGTGAGGGAGGAGCTTTCTGCAGCTTCTCTCTGAAGTGCATCATTAAGGGTAAAAAATGAAATCCGATTATTCTGCCTTTGTAATAACCATACCAATAACCTAAGGCTAATGTGGAAGGAGCTTTCTGTAGCTATTCTCAGAAATAGTTCACATAGGGTAATAGATGAATTGCGATGAATCTGGCTTTGTAGTAACCATACCAACAAACATACGCAAATGATTGAGGAGCTTTCTGTAACTTCCCTCAGAAATACTTCACATCATGCAATAAATGAAATGTATTGATTGTATGTGTGTACTAAACATACCAACAAACAGATGTAAAAGAGGGACGAGCTTTCTGCAGCTTCTCTCAGAAATACTTCACATTAGGTGAAAAATGAAATCCTATGATTCTGGCTTTGTAGTAACCTTAAGAACAAACAAACACAAAAGAGGGTGGAACGTTCTGTAGCTTCCATCAGAAATATTTCACATCAGGTAATGTGTGATATGTAATGATTGAGTCTGTATTCTAGTCATATCAACAAACAGATGCAAGTGAGGGTGAAGTATTCTGCAGCTTCTCTCTGAAATACATCACATAATGTAATAGATGTACTGCGATGATACTGGCTTTGTAGTAACCATACAAACAAACAAACGCAAGTGATGGAGGAGCTTTCTGTAGTTTCTCTCAGAAATTCTTCACATTGTGTAATAGATGAAACGCGATGTTTCTGGCTTGTAGTGACCGTACCAGCAAACAGATGCAAGTGAGTGAGGAGCTTTCTACATCTTCCATCAGAAATACTCCACATCAGGTAATGGATGGAATGTAATGATGGTGTCTGTATACTAATCATACCAACAAACTGATGCAAATTAGGGAAGAGGTTTCTGGAGCTTCTCTGTGAAACACATCACGTAGGGTATTGTGTGAAATGCAATGATTCTTACTTGGTAGAAAACATACCAACAATCAAATGCAATTGAGGAAGGAGCTTTCTTTAGCTTCCCCCAGATATACCTCACATCTGGAAATGTATGAAATGTAATGATTGTGTCTGTGTACTAATCATACCAACAAACTGTTGCAAGTGAAGGAGAAGCTTTCTGCAGCTTCACACTGAAATACATCACAAAGGGTAGTTGATGAAATGCAATGAATCTGGCTTTGTAGTAACCATACCAACAAACAAACGCAAATGATGGAGGAGCATTCAGTAGCTTCTCTCAGAAATACTTCACGTCATGTAATAAATGAAATATAATTGTTGTGTCTGTGTACTAATCATACCAACAAACAGATGCAAGTGAGGGAGTAGCTTACTGCAGCATCTGTCTGAAATACATCACATATGGTAAAATATGAAATACTATGTTTCTTGCTTTGTAGTAACCATACCAAAAAACAAAACCAAATGAGGTAGGAGCTTTCTGTAGCTTTTCTTGAAAATATTTCACATAGTGCAATAGATGAAATGCGTTGATTCTGGCTTTGTAGTAACCATACCAACAAACAAACGTAAATGATGGGCAAGCTTTCAGTAGCATCCCTCAGAAATACTAAACATCAGGTAATGGATGAAATGTAGTGATTGTGTCTGAGTACTAATCATACCAACAAAAAGATGTACATGAGTGAGGAGCTTTCTGTAGCTTCTCTCACAAATACTTCATATACGTATAGGATGAATTGCTATGATTCTGGCTTTGTACTAACCATACCAACAATCAGATTAAAGGGAGGGTGGAGCTTTCTGCAGCTTCTCTCTGAAATATATCACATATGGTAATAGATGAAATGCAATGATTCTGGCTTTGTAGTAACCACAGCAACAAACAAATGCAAATGACGCAATAGCTTTCTGTAGCTTTTCTCAGAAATACTTTACATAGGGTAATAGATAAAATGTGATGATTCTGGCTTTGTAGTAACCATACCAACAACCAAACGCAAATGAGGGAGGAGCTTTCTGTAGCTTACCTCAGAAATACATCACATCAGGTAATGGATGAAATGTAATGACTGTGTCTCTGTACTAATCATAAAAACAACCATATGCAAGTGAGGGAGGAGCTTTCTGAGCTTCTCTCTGAAATACATTACATAGGATAATAGATGAATTCTGATGATTCTGGCTTTGTAGTAACCATACCAACAAACATACGCAAATGATTGAGGAGCTTTCTGTAGCTTCCCTCAGAAATACTTTACATCAGGTGATGGATTAAATATAATGATTGTGGCGGTGTACCAATCATACCAACAAACAGATGCAAGTGAGAGATAAGCTTTCTGAGGCTTCTATCTGAAATACACCACATAGGGTAAAATATGAAATACGATGAATTTGGCTTTGTAACAACCATCCCAACAAACTAACGCAAATGAGGGAGAAGCTTTCTGTAGCTATTCATAGAAATACTTCACTAACGGTAATAGATGAAGTGCGATTATTCTGGCTTTGTAGTAACAATACTAACAAACAAACGTAAGTGATGGTGCAACTTTCTGTAGCTCCCCTCAGAAATACTTCACATCAGGTAATGGATAAGTAGCTGGAACTATTCTGGAATTTGTATCTATCATCGCCACCAAGAAATGACAGAGTCCAGCAATTCTACCCGCAATTCCACCTACTGACATGCAGTCGCCACTACATTGCGCAATCACTGTAATAGAGTACTATAATGATGTACAGTGATGGATCAGCTAAATGGGTGTGTTAGTGTGCTCAAATATAAGGTAATTTATAACTGAGTTTATGTACCTACCTTGATTTTTCTCCTTACCATAACACCTATCAGGTTCCACTCCGTTTGAAGTAAAGAGATTTCCGAGTGTCCCTACTGAAAGAACATTAAAGACCAGTGTTTTTGCTAATTAATGCCTCTTGAACATAAAAAAAGAAAGTTAATGAAAGTAATTTTGCTAATAAAACTGCTTATTAATGCATTGTTGCCAACTTCAAATTAAAAAGTTCGTGAGGCTGAGGCTTATAAAGTTTTGCTTCGTAAATGATCTCATTACTGCCTGTTGTAAATCACAGAAGGTGAGTCAGTATCTTACATATATGTTAATTTTGTGTGTCAATGTAGTAAAAGTGGAAAACTGCTGTGTGGAACATTATATACTCAAGACTGCTAAGTGTATGTCTCTCCTGTGTATTAGAAGTGCTTATTAATAATATAACAGGATCCACAGTTTGTATATTGGGTTAATGCTTGGTAACAAGTAACAGAAAGACCACTAATTAGGAAAACCTTAATTTCTTTAATCAAATGATAGTGAGGAGCAACCTGTAAGTGGATTCAAATTAACTTTCATTTTAAATAATAACGCACTTAACTGAGAGAGACTTAACCTATATCCAATTAATGATTCTGCAGTTAGTAGTAATAATGTTATAAAGACCATTCAGTTTGTGTAAGCCCTGATAGTAATAGTGTGTTTCAGTATCTGTTATAATTTTGCAAATAGTTTGTGCTGCTTTAACTGTTAGTTTCAATCTTACCGTACCCACATGAATGTGTCAAGAGTATACTGCTCTCGCATGTGACAATGTATAGGTTGTGTTTATCCATTCAAGTTACTAATAACTATTTTCTTGAACGAGAATGTTAATCATTCTCTTGCCTACTTAGGCTGGTGACCGTTTTCTTTACCTGTTAAACAGTGCAGATAGACAAAATTTTGTTTATTACTGTTCAAATATTTCCGTAATTCTGACTTTCATTTCCGATAAGCCACTTCCGTTAGGTACAACACGGTCAACACAACAAAATTCCTCCCAGAGGGTAACACTGCTCTGTTGCATTATACCATAATTGCTTTAATAATATTGTTTTACTTCACAACCTGCTTTAAGGTTATGGTTCAGCAGCAGCAGACAATAGTGTTATAAGCTTTCATCAGCTTCCCTCAGAAATATTTCACATCAGGTAATGGATGAAATGTAATGATTGTGTCTGTGTAGTAATCATTCCAACAAACAGATGCAAGTGAGGGAGGAGCTTTCTGCAGCTTCCCTCTGAAATACATCACATAGGGTAATAGATGAAATGTGATGATTCTGGCTTTGTAGTAACCACACCAACAAACAAACGCAAATGACGGAGGAGCTTTCTGTAGCTTCCCTCAGAAATACTTCACATCAGGTAATGGGTGAAATGTAATGATTGTGTCTGTGTTCTAATCATTCCAACAAACAGATACAAGTGAGGAAGGAGCTTTCATCAGCTGAAGTAAATAACATAGGGTAATGGATGAAATGCAATGATTCTGGCTTTGTAGTAACTATACCATCAAACAAACGAAAATGAGGGAGGAGCTTTCTGTAGATTTCTTTAGAAATACTTAACATTGGGTAATAGATGAAATGTGATGATTCTGGATTTGAAGTAGCCATACTAACAAACAAATGCAAATGAGGGTGGCGTTTTCTGTAGCTTCCCTCAGAATTATTTGACATCAGGTAATGGATGAAATCTAATCATTGTGTCTGTGTACTAATCATACCAACAAACAGATACAAGTGAGGGAGGAGCTTTCTGCTGTTTCTCTCTGAAATACATCAAATAGGGTAAAAAATTAAATCCAATGATTCTGGACAAACTAATGCAAATGAGTTAGGAGCTTTCTGTAGCTATTCTCAGAAATAATTCTCATAGGGTAATAGATGAAATGCGATGATTCTGGCTTTGTAGTAACCATACCAACAAACAAACACAACTAAGGGAGGAGCTTTCGGTAGCCCCCCTCAGAAATACTTCACATCAGGTAATGGATGAAATGCAGTGATTGTGTCTGTGTACTATTCATAACAAAAAACAGGTGTAAGTGAGATAAGAGCTTTCTGCAGCTTCCCTCAGAAATATTCCACATCTGGTAATGGATGAAAAATAATGATTGTGTCAGTGAACTAATCATAACAACAAACAGATGCAAGTGAGGGACGAAATATCTGCAGCTTCTCTCTGAAATACATCACATAGGGGAATGCAAGAAATGCAATGATACTGGCTTTGTAGTAACCATAGCAACAAACAAACGCAAATGGTGGAGGAGCTTTCTGTAGCCTCCACCAGAAATACTTCACATCAGGTGAAGGATGAAATGCAGTGATTGTGTCTGTGTACTAATCTTAACAACAAACAGATGTAAGTGAGGGAAGAGCTCTATGCAGCTTCCCTCAGAAATACTTCACATCCGGTGATGGATGAAATGTATCGATTGTGTCTGTGTACTAATCATACCATAAACAGATGCAAGTGCGGGAAGAGCTTTCTGCAGCTATTAACTGAAATACATCATGTAGGGTAATAGATGATATGCAATGATTCAGGCTTTGTGGTAACCATACTAACAAACAAACACAAATGAGGGAGGAACTTCCTCTAGCTTGCCTCAGAATTACTTCACATCATGTAATAAATGAAATGTAATGATGGTGGCTGTGTACTAATCATTCCAACAAACAGATGCAAGTGAGGGAGGAGCTTTCAGCTGCTTCTCTCTGAAATACCTCACATAGGGTAATGGGTGAAATGCAATGATTCTGGCTTTGTAGTAACAATACCAACTAACAAACGCAAATGAGTGAGGAGCTTTCTATAGCTTCCTTCAGAAATATTTCACATCAGGTAATGGATGAAATGTAATGATTGTGTCGGTGTACTAATCATACCAACAAACAGATCCAAATGAGGGAGGAACTTTCTGCAGCTTCTATCTGAAATACATCACATAGGGTAAAATATGAACTAAGATGATTCTGGCTTTGTAATAACCAGCCCAACAAACTAACGCAAATGAGGGATGAGCATTTTGCATCTATTCTCAGAAATACTTCACATAGGGTAATAGATGAAATGCAACGATTCTGGCTTTGTAGTAACCATAACAACAAACCAAAGGCAAATGACACTTGAGCTTCCTGTAGCTTTTTTTAGAAATACTTCACATTGAGTAATAAATGAAATGTGATGATTCTGGCTTTGTAATAACCATACCAACAAACTAAAGCAAATAAGGGTGGAGCTTTCTGTAGCTATTCTCAGAAATTCATCACATGGGGTAATAGATGAAATACGATGATTTTGGCTTTGTAGTAACCATACCAACAAATGAAACCCAAATGAGGGTTGTGCTTTCTGTAGCCTCCCTCTGAAATATTTCACAACAGGTAATGGATGAAATATAATGATAGTGTCTGTGTACTAATCATATCAAAAAGAGGAGCAAGTGAGGCACGAGCTTTCTTCAGCTCCTCTATGAGATACATCACATAGGATAATGGATGAAATGCGATGACTCTGGTTTTGTAGTAACCATAAAAACAAACAAACGCAAATGACACTTGAGCCTTCTGTATCTTTTCTCAGGAATACTTCACATAGTGTGATAGATGAAATGCGATGATTCTGGCTTTGTAGTAATAATACCAACAAAGAAACGCAAATGATTGAGGAGCTTGCTGTAGCCCCACTCAGAAATACTTCACATCAGGTAATGGATGAAATGAAATGATTGTGTCTGTGTACTAATCATAGAAACAAACAGATGTAGGTGAGGGATGAGCTTTCTGCAGCTTCCCTCATAAATACTTTACATCCAGTAATGGATGAAAAGTAATGATTGTGTCTGTGTACTAATCATACCATAAACAGATGCAAGTGAGGGAAGAGTTTTCTGCAGCTTCCCTCAGAAATACTTCACATAAGGTAATGGATGTTATGTAATGAGTGTGTGTGTGTGTATTAATCATTATAACAAACAGATGCAAGTGAGAGTGGAGCTTTCTGCAGCTCCATGCTGAAATACATCACATAAAGTAATAGATGAATTGCGATGATTCTGGCTTTGTAGTAACCATACCAACAAACAAACGCAAATGACACTTGAGCTTCCTGTAGTTTTATTTAGAAATATTTCACATAGGGTAATAGATGAAATGCGATGACACTATATTTGTAGTAACCTTACCAACAAACAAACGCAACTGAGAGAGGAGCTTTCTGTAGCTCCCCTGAGAAATATTTCACATCAGGTAATGGATGAAATGTAATGATTGTGTCTGTGTACTCATCATACCATAAACAGATGCAAATGAGTAATGAGCTTTCTGCAACTTTTCTCTGAAATTCATCACATAGGTTAATAGATTAAATGCGATGATTCTGGCTCTGTAGTAACCATACCAGCAATGAAACGCAAATGAGGGTTGTGCTTTCTATAGTTTCCATCAGAAATATTTCACATCAGTTAATGGATGAAATGCAATGATTGTGTCTGTGTACTAATCATACTATAAACAGAAGCAAATGAGGGATGAGCTTTCTGCAGCTTTTCTCTGAAATACATCACATGGGGTAATAGATGAAATGCAATGATTCTGACTTTGTAGTAACCATACCAACAAAGAAACACAAATGAGGGAGGAGTTTTCTGCAGTTTTTTTCAGAAATACTTCACATTGGGTAATAGATGAAATGTGATGGTCCTGGCTTTGTAGTAACCATACCAACAATCAAACGCAAATGAGGGAGGTGCTTTCTGTAGTAATCATTCCAATGAACCGATGCAAGTTAGAAAGGAGCTTACTGCAGCTTCTCTCTGAGATACATCACATAGGATAATGGATGAAACACAATGTTTCTGGCTTCACAGTAACCGTACCAACAAACAAACGCAAATGAGGGAGGAGCTTTTCTGTAGCTTCCCTCAGAAATTCCTCACATCAGATAATGGATGAAATGTAATGATTGTGTCCGTGTACTAATCATACCAACGTTCAGAGCAAGTGAGGGAGGAGCTTTCTGCTGCTCCTCTCTGAAATACCTCATATATGGTAATAGATGACATGCGATGATTCTGGCTTTGTGGTAACCATACCAACAAACAAATGCAAATGAGGGAGTAGCACTCTGTAGCTAATCTCAGAAGTATTTCACATATAATAATAGATGAAATGCGACGATTCTGGCTTTATAGTAACCATTCCAACAAACAAACGAAAATGAGGGAGGAGCTCTCTGTAGCTTCCCTCAGAAATACTTCACATCAGGTAATGGACGAAATGTAATGATTGTGTCAGTGTACTAATCGTACCAACAAACAGATGCAAGTGAGGGAGGAGATTTCTGCAGTCTCTCTCTGAAATACATCACAAGGGGTAATAGATGGAATGCAATGATTCTGGCTCTGTAGTAATAATACCAACCAACAAACGCAACTAAGGGAGGTTATTTCTATAGCTTTCCTCAGAAATACTTCACATCAGGTAATGGATGAAATGAAATAATTGTGTCTGTGTACTGATCAGAACAACAAACAGATGCAAGTGAGGGAATAGCTTTCTGCAGCCTCCCTCAGAAATACTTCACATCAGGTAATGATGAATGTAATGATTGTGTCTCTGTACTAATCATTCCAAAAAACTGATGCGAGTGAGGGAGGAGCTTTCTGCAGCATTTTTCTCAAATACATCACATAGGGTAAAAAAAGAAATACGATGATTCTGGCTTTGTAATAACCATACCAACAAACAAACGCAAATAGCGCTTGAGCTTTCTGTAGCTTACCTCAGAAATACTTCACATAGGGAAATAGATGAAATGCGATGATTCTGGCTTTGTGGTAACCATACCAACAAACAAACGCAACTGAGAGTGGAGTTTTCTGTAGCTTCCCTCAGAAATATTTCACGTCAGATATTGGATGGAGTGTAATGATTGTGTCTGTGTACTAATCTTAACAACAAACAGATGCAAGTGTGAGAGGAGCTTTCTGCAGTTTACATCAGAAATAATTCACTTTAAGTAATGGATAAAATGTAATGATTGTGTCTGTGTACTAATCATACAAACAATCAGATGCATGTGAGGGAGTAGCTTTCTGCAGCTTCTCTCTGAAATACTTCATATGGGAGAATAGATGAAATGCAATTATTCGTGCTTTGTAGTAACCATACCAACAAACAAACACAAATGAGGGAGGAGCTTTCTGTAGCTTTTCTGAGAAATATTTCACATAGGGTAATAGATGAAATCCAATGATTCTATCTTTGTAGTATCCATACCAACAATCAAACGCATATGAGGGAGGAGCTTTCATTAGCTTCCCTCAGAAATACTTCACATCAGGTAGTGGATGAAATGCAATGTTTGTGTATACGTACTAATCATACCAACAAAGAGATGTATGTGAATGAAGAGCTTTCTGCAGCTTCTCTCTGAAATAAATAACATATTGTAATAGATGAAATGCGATGATTCTGGCTTTCTAGTAACCATACCAACAAACAAACGCAAATGAGGGAGGAGCTTTCTGTAGCTTCCCTCAGAAATACTTCACATCAGGGAATGGATGAAATATAAGGATTGTGTCTGTTTACTAATTACTCCAACAAACAGATGCAAGTGAGGGAGGAGGGTTTTGCAGCATCTCTCAGAAATACTTCATATAGGACAATAGGTGAAATGCAATTACTTTATCTTTGTAGTAACCATACCAACAAACAAACACAAATGAGGGAGGAGCTTACTGTAGCTTTTCTGAGTAATATTTCACATAAGGTATTATATGAAATGCGATGATTCTGGCATTGTAGTAACTATACCAACAATCAAACGCAAATGAGGGAGGAGCTTGCTGTAGCTTCCCGTCAGAAATACTTCACATCAGGTAATGGATGAAATGTAATGATTGTGTCTGTGTACTCATCATACCATAAACAGATGCAAATGAGTAATGAGCTTTCTGCAGCTTTTCTCTGAAATTCATCACATAGGTTAATAGATTAAATGCGATGATTCTGGCTCTGTAGTAACCATACCAACAATGAAACGCAAATGAGGGTTGTGCTTTCTATAGTTTCCATCAGAAATATTTCACATCAGGTAATGGATGAAATGCAATGATTGTGTCTGTGTACTAATCATACCATAAACAGAAGCAAATGAGGGATGAGCTTTCTGCAGCTTTTCTCTGAAATACATCACATGGGGTAATAGATGAAATGCAATGATTCTGACTTTGTAGTAACCATACCAACAAAGAAACACAAATGAGGGAGGAGTTTTCTGCAGTTTTTTTCAGAAATACTTCACATTGGGTAATAGATGAAATGTGATGGTCCTGGCTTTGTAGTAACCATACCAACAATCAAACGCAAATGAGGGAGGTGTTTTCTGTAGTAATCATTCCAACGAACCGATGCAAGTTAGAAAGGAGCTTACCGCAGCTTCCCTCTGAAATACATCACATAGGGTAATAGATGAAATACGATGATTCAGGCTTTGTAGTAACCCCACCAACAAACACACCAAAATTACGAGGAGCTTTTACAGCATCCCTCAGAAATACTTCACATCCAGTAATGGATGAAATGAAATGATTTTGTCTGTGTACTAATATTGCCATAAACAGATGCAAGTGAGGGAAGAGCATTCTGCAGCTTCTCTCTGATATACATCACATGGGGTAATGGACGAAATGCGATGATTCTGGCTCTGTAGTAATCATACCAACAAACAAACGCAAACGAGGGAAATGCTTTCTGTAGATTCCCTCAGATATATTTCAAATCAAGTAATGGATGAAGTGTTATGATTGTGTCTGTGTATTAATCACAACAACAAACAGTTGCAAGTGAGGGACGAGCCTTCTGCAGCTTCTCTCTGAGATACATCACATAGGATAATGGATGAAACACAATGTTTCTGGCTTCACAGTAACCGTACCAACAAACAAACGCAAATGAGGGAGGAGCTTTTCTGTAGCTTCCCTCAGAAATTCCTCACATAAGATAATGGATGAAATGTAATGATTGTGTCCGTTTACTAATCATACCAACATACAGAGCAAGTGAGGGAGGAGCTTTCTGCTGCTCCTCTCTGAAATACCTCATATATGGTAATAGATGAAATGCGATGATTCTAGCTTTGTAGTAACCATACCAACAAACAAACGCAAATGAGGGAGTAGCACTCTGTAGCTAATCTCAGAAGTATTTCACATAGGATAATAGATGAAATGCGATGATTCTGGCTTTATAGTAACCATTCCAACAAACAAACGAAAATGAGGGAGGAGCTTTCTGTAGCTTCCCTCAGAAATACTTCACATCAGGTAATGGACGAAATGTAATGATTGTGTCAGTGTACTAATCGTACCAACAAACAGATGCAAGTGAGGGAGGAGATTTTTGCAGTCTCTCTCTGAAATACATCACAAGGGGTAATAGATGGAATGCAATGATTCTGGCTTTGTAGTAATAATACCAACCAACAAACGCAACTAAGGGAGGTTATTTCTATAGCTTTCCTCAGAAATACTTCACATCAGGTAATGGATGAAATGAAATAATTGTGTCTGTGTACTGATCAGAACAACAAACAGATGCAAGTGAGGGAATAGCTTTCTGCAGCCTCCCTCAGAAATACTTCACATCAGGTAATGATGAATGTAATGATTGTGTCTCTGTACTAATCATTCCAAAAAACTGATGCGAGTGAGGGAGGAGCTTTCTGCAGCATTTTTCTCAAATACATCACATAGGGTAAAAAAAGAAATACGATGATTCTGGCTTTGTAATAACCATACCAACAAACAAACGCAAATGGCGCTTGAGCTTTCTGTAGCTTACCTCAGAAATACTTCACATAGGGAAATAGATGAAATGCGATGATTCTGGCTTTGTGGTAACCATACCAACAAACAAACGCAACTGAGAGTGGAGTTTTCTGTAGCTTCCCTCAGAAATATTTCACGTCAGGTATTGGATGGAGTGTAATGATTGTGTCTGTGTACTAATCTTAACAACAAACAGATGCAAGTGTGGGAGGAGCTTTCTGCAGTTTCAGTCAGAAATAATTCACTTTAAGTAATGGATAAAATGTAATGATTGTGTCTGTGTACTAATCATACAAACAATCAGATGCATGTGAGGGAGTAGCTTTCTGCAGCTTCTCTCTGAAATACTTCATATAGGAGAATAGATGAAATGCAATTATTCGTGCTTTGTAGTAACCATACCAACAAACAAACACAAATGAGGGAGGAGCTTTCTGTAGCTTTTCTGAGAAATATTTCACATAGGGTAATTGATGAAATCCAATGATTCTATCTTTGTAGTATCCATACCAACAATCAAAGGCATATGAGGGAGGAGCTTTCATTAGCTTCCCTCAGAAATACTTCACATCAGGTAGTGGATGAAATGCAATGTTTGTGTATACGTACTAATCATACCAACAAAGAGATGTATGTGAATGAAGAGCTTTCTGCAGCTTCTCTCTGAAATAAATAACATATTGTAATAGATGAAATGCGATGATTCTGGCTTTCTAGTAACCATACCAACAAACAAACGCAAATGAGGGAGGAGCTTTCTGTAGCTTCCCTCAGAAATACTTCACATCAGGGAATGGATGAAATATAAGGATTGTGTCTGTGTACTAATTATTCCAACAAACAGATGCAAGTGAGGGAGGAGGGTTTTGCAGCATCTCTCAGAAATACTTCATATAGGACAATAGGTGAAATGCAATTATTTTATCTTTGTAGTAACCATACCAACAAACAAACACAAATGAGGGAGGAGCTTACTGTAGCTTTTCTGAGTAATATTTCACATAGGGTAATATATGAAATGCGATGATTCTGGCTTTGTAGTAACTATACCAACAATCAAACGCAAATGAGGGATGAGCTTTCTGCAGCTTTTCTCTGAAATACATCACATGGGGTAATAGATGAAATGCAATGATTCCGACTTTGTAGTAACCATACCAACAAAGAAACACAAATGAGGGAGGAGTTTTCTGCAGTTTTTTTCAGAAATACTTCACATTCGGTAATAGATGAAATGTGATGGTCCTGGCTTTGTAGTAACCATACCAACAATCAAACGCAAATGAGGGAGGTGCTTTCTGTAGTAATCATTCCAACGATCCGATGCAAGTTAGAAAGGAGCTTACTGCAGCTTCCCTCTGAAATACATCACATAGGGTAATAGATGAAATACGAGGATTCAGGCTATGTAGTATCCCCACCAACAAACAAACGAAAATTACGAGGAGCTTTTACAGCATCCCTCAGAAATACTTCACATCCAGTAATGGATGAAATGAAATGATTTTGTCTGTGTACTAATATTGCCATAAACAGATGCAAGTGAGGGAAGAGCATTCTGCAGCTTCTCTCTGATATACATCACATGGGGTAATGGACGAAATGCGATGATTCTGGCTCTGTAGTAATCATACCAACAAACAAACGCAAACGAGGGAAATGCTTTCTGTAGATTCCCTCAGATATATTTCAAATCAAGTAATGGATGAAGTGTAAATGATTGTGTCTGTGTATTAATCACAACAACAAACAGTTGCAAGTGAGGGAAGAGCATTCTGCAGCTTCTCTCTGAGATACATCACATAGGATAATGGATGAAACACAATGTTTCTGGCTTCACAGTAACCGTACCAACAAATAAACGCAAATGAGGGAGGAGCTTTTCTGTAGCTTCCCTCAGAAATTCCTCACATCAGATAATGGATGAAATGTAACGATTGTGTCCGTGTACTAATCATACCAACATTCAGAGCAAGTGAGGGAGGAGCTTTCTGCTGCTCCTCTCTGAAATACCTCATATATGGTAATAGATGAAATGCGATGATTCTAGCTTTGTAGTAACCATACCAACAAACAAACGCAAATGAGGGAGTAGCACTCTGTAGCTAATCTCAGAAGTATTTCACATAGGATAATAGATGAAATGCGATGATTCTGGCTTTATAGTAACCATTCCAACAAACAAACGAAAATGAGGGAGGAGCTTTCTGTAGCTTCCCTCAGAAATACTTCACATCAGGTAATGGACGAAATGTAATGATTGTGTCAGTGTACTAATCGTACCAACAAACAGATGCAAGTGAGGGAGGAGATTTCTGCAGTCTCTCTCTGAAATACATCACAAGGGGTAATAGATGGAATGCAATGATTCTGGCTTTGTAGTAATAATACCAACCAACAAACGCAACTAAGGGAGGTTATTTCTATAGCTTTCCTCAGAAATACTTCACATCAGGTAATGGATGAAATGAAATAATTGTGTCTGTGTACTGATCAGAACAACAAACAGATGCAAGTGAGGGAATAGCTTTCTGCAGCCTCCCTCAGAAATACTTCACATCAGGTAATGATGAATGTAATGATTGTGTCTCTGTACTAATCATTCCAAAAAACTGATGCGAGTGAGGGAGGAGCTTTCTGCAGCATTTTTCTCAAATACATCACATAGGGTAAAAAAAGAAATAGGATGATTCTGGCTTTGTAATAACCATACCAACAAACAAACGCAAATGACGCTTGAGCTTTCTGTAGCTTACCTCAGAAATACTTCACATAGGGAAATAGATGAAATGCGATGATTCTGGCTTTGTGGTAACCATACCAACAAACAAACGCAACTGAGAGTGGAGTTTTCTGTAGCTTCCCTCAGAAATATTTCACGTCAGGTATTGGATGGAGTGTAATGATTGTGTCTGTGTACTAATCTTAACAACAAACAGAAGCAAGTGTGGGAGGAGCTTTCTGCAGTTTCAGTCAGAAATAATTCACTTTAAGTAATGGATAAAATGTAATGATTGTGTCTGTGTACTAATCATACAAACAATCAGATGCATGTGAGGGAGTAGCTTTCTGCAGCTTCTCTCTGAAATACTTCATATAGGAGAATAGATGAAATGCAATTATTTGTGCTTTGTAGTAACCATACCAACAAACAAACACAAATGAGGGAGGAGCTTACTGTAGTTTTTCTGAGTAATATTTCACATAGGGTAATATATGAAATGCGATGATTCTGGCTTTGTAGTAACTATACCAACAATCAAACGCAAATGAGGGAGAAGCTTGCTGTAGCTTCCCGTCAGAAATACTTCACATCAGGTAATGGATGAAATGCAATGATTGTGTCTGTGTACTAATCATACCAACAATCAGAAGAAAGTGATGGAGGAGCTTTCTGCACCTTCTCTCAGAAATACTTCACGTAGGGTTGCGTACTAATCATACCAACTATAAGGCTTTACCATTCTGCACCTTCTCTCCTAAATACATCACATAGGGTTATAGATGAAATGCGATGATTCTGGCTTTGTAGTAACCATACCAAAAAACAAACGCAAATGAGGGAGGACCTTTCTGTAGCTTTTCTCAGAAATATTTCACATAGGGTGATAGATGAAATGCCATGATTCTGGGTTTGTAGGAACTATACCAACAAACAAACGAAATGAGTGAGGAGCTTTCTGTAGCTTCCCTGAGAAATATTTCACATCAGGTAATGGATGAAATGTAATGATTGTAGTAACCATACATAGGGTAATGAATGAAATGCAATGATTTTGGCTTTGTAGTAACCATTCCAACAAACAAACTCCATAAAAGAAATGTAATGATTGTGTCTGTGTACTAATCATACCAACAAAGTGATGCCATTGAGGAGGCCTTGCGCCACAACTTTTATTCCATCTTAGCCACGTATCACGGTTCTGGCATTGTCTACACTGTTGGTTCGATGGTTGTTGGTCGTGTCCGTTATGCCCTAACTCTAGTGGACCATTGTGAACAACTTTCATTACCGGCTGGCTGCAGTTTTTACACTGCTGACGTGGTCACCATCTTTCGAGCTCTAGAGTATCTCTTCTCCTGCTCAGGTGAGTCCTTCATTATCTGTGGTGATTACCTGAGCGGTTTACCAGCTCTCGACCAGTGTTTCCCTCATTCTCGTCTGGTGATGGCTATCCAGTTGTCCCTGCATAATCTTGCCCGTTGCGGCGGATCTGTTGTCTTTGTTTGGAACCCAGGCTATGTTGAGATAGCTTGCAATGAAACTGTTGACTGCCTGGCGAAAGAGGCCACCAGTAAAGCATCTCTGGAGATTAGCCTCCCGGAGACTGATTTGCGGGCACTATTACGCCAAAAAGTTTTAGATTTATGGGACAGTGATTGGCGCAACCTGCCCATGCCAAACAAACTCCGTCATAACAAGGAGACGATGACTGTGTGGTGGTCATCCATGTGGGCCATCGCAGGGACTCAGTCATCCTTTGTCGTCTCCGCATTGGCCACACCTGACTGATGCATAGTTATTTCCTGTGTCGTGAGGATCCACCTCTTTGTCGTTGTGGGGCTTCCTTGACAGTGGTCCATATTCTGTTGGAGTGCGCCCTTTTAACTGTGCTCAGGCAGACTTTTGCGATGGCTTAAATGCTCTCTGCGCTTTTAACTTATGACTGTTCCATAGCGGACTTAGTTTTGCATTTTATTCGGGCAGGGGGATTTTATCGCTTAATGTAAATGTGTGTGTTTTTGTGTGTGCTTTGTGTTGATTCTGGCCTATGGGCTACGATTTTAGTCTGCCTTTTTTAATGTGTTTCTCGGTGGTTGGCTTTTCCTTTCTGTTTCTATGGTCGGCCACCCACCGTCACTCTCCATGTGATTTTAGTTCGTCTTGTCTGGTCTTTGTCTCAGTTTCTCTCATTCTGTGTCATCTGTCCTCTGGTTTGTTGATTGTTCTTATTCTCTGTGGGTGTTTTTAGTATTAGAAAAAGGGACCAATGATCGTAGCAGTCTGGTCTCTTTAACCCCCAAAAACCAACCAATCCTAAGATGTCTACCTCAGTCGGAGATGAAATGTCAGAAATAATTTTATTCATCGACTGTGCCATCCTCCCACAAGCCAGTCCAGAAGTTTTGACTAATGTGAACAGTCGCTGTGAAAGCCTATGTTGTGTAAATGTGTGCTTGTCTCCTGAAGTGTACCTTGTGAAAGGAGGAGTAGGAGGTGATTTAATGCTCGTGGTGTGAGTAGCTTCGCAGTATTTTCTATCCTTCATGTAACATGTGTTTTCATTCTTGATAAAACACTGAATAGTAGTCATCGAGAAAGTATTTGTTGTAGCTCGTGTATTTAGAGGAAACAGCACTAACCTGGCGTACATGTTTCCTTGGGATTGAACTAGAATGTCGTGAATTTCAGCCACAGTCTCCAACTTTTGTCACTATTTAACTTAAATTATTATAGGACCTGTCTGAGGAAATGTGTGTCAAGTAATGTACTTCAAAAGGCCATTCTGCTGTGCTCTAATTCCTCATGTTCATATACAGGATTGAAGCAGTTGAGAGTTGAGAATCGTTATGGGTTTGGGAAAGAATAAGATCTTTAGTCAACGTGAAAACACAGACAAAGCTATTGTGGTAAACTGCAGTATTAAAAATTCTGTAACTTTACAAAAGGTCTAAAAGAGTCAGTAGAATCAGGTGTGACTGTTAAACCATTCTTTTTCAGGTGGTATACATTTTGTTATTTTTCATTTATAAATGTATATCTATCTGCTCCAGGAGATACATTTTCCTGCCACTGGAATGAATATGCAGGTTTTTCTGCATATCATTAACAATGTGTTTGTTGTAGAACATGTCTTCCACAGTGGCCGACATTGAAAAATGATTTGAGTGAAAGCCATTTCCTTCTGTAAATGAGTGTCCTATGTCTGTGTGGTAAGGCAGGGCAACTTGGCCATTGTATTTTATATTCTGTACCATTGCAAGTTGAAATCAAGCTTCACACACACACACACACACACACACACACACACACACACACACACACACACACACACACACTAACTACGTAGATCTTCTTTAGTTACATCTGAGCTTCCAGTGAACATAATTCATATTTATGCATTATATTTAGCACATGGGGAACATGTGCAAACTCAGTTGATGAGAAATAAAGGATATAATGTAAGTAACTAATTCATTTTTCACCTAATTAAATCTCTCCTCACTTTCAGGCAGAAAGCCTTAATCTATGTCACAGTGAAAGCCATGTGCAGACAGTGGCCAATAGCCGCTCTCTCCGGTTTCGTAATAGGGACCCGCTCTGCCCTAGTCCAGCCAGTCTGGTACCCGCTCTGGGTTTTGTTTCTATCTCGGTGGTAGTGCATTCTGGTTGTTGCTCGTTGTTGACATTTGCCTGGCTCTGGTTCCGAGTGGATTTACGTTTGGTGTTTGGTGTCCACAAGCCTCTGTTGTTTATCTCTTCCTCCTTGTGTCGCCTATAGTCGGTAGCGGTTGGTTGTTGTCAGATGTCATTGGTCTGTCGTCCGACTTGTCCTGTGTTTACCTTGTGGTGCGTGCTCCACCGCTGGCGTCTTCCCTGCCTGGCGGCTCCGATCCACAGCCCAAGCCATTCCTGCTGTTGGTTGTGGTTACCACAATTTACTTCGCTCCTACCACATTGTCGTCTGTAATTGCAGTAGTCATTTTCAACATCTTCTCAACCATCTTTGAAACATTTGTACCACTTGTAAACTCTTGTACTCGTAGTAGAGTCGCCAAAAGCCACATTCGATGTTTCCAATGCGATACTGCACTTTGTTCCATTTTTAAACAAAATTTAATGGAGAATCTTTGATCCAACTTTTTCGAAAGTAAAAATTCTCTGAGCACTCAAAAACAAAGACCTCCTTTTCCACTGTCAACAATGAACTAAATACTGAAAATAGATGTAAATATATGTACGGTACATCAGGAACACATGTACTAACAAGAAAACAACAAAAATGTATACAGCCAACAGAATTAAATTCCTGTAACTTTTTGATCACACCTCGTAAGCAGTGTCTGGAAAAAGGAAATAAAGCACCCATAACAGTGTAACTTTGTACAAGTACAAACTATTAGCGGGCATGTAAACAATTAGAGCAGTGGTTCTCAGCAAAAGTAGAAAGGCCACTAGTGTTGATGGTGGAGGGTATACAAGAGGTGTGAGCACCATCGGGTAGACTACTGATGAGAGGTGTCACATTGTGTTCAGTGTTGAATCACGGTTCTGCACTATCCCCGATGACCACTGTCAGCACGTGTGGCGGCAGCTTGGGGGACATTCCATTCTTCCAGTGTTTTGGAAAGGCACAGTATAGCCAGCAAATGGTTATGAATGTAGGTTGCAGTTGATAGTGATTGAGGGAACTGTGACGGAACAACAATCTTTCAGATGTCGATAATCCTCGTGTTACATCTTGTATGACAGTATCGTGATGTTATTTCCAACACAACAGTGCTCATCCACATAGTGGCATGTGTATGTATCAATTGTATGCATGGTATTAGCTGCTCCCATAGTCAGCAAAATCCTTAGATATGTTCCCTGCAGAGCATATGTGGCACGAGCTTGGACGTAAACTCTGCCCCAGTGTCAGTATCCAGAATATTGTGGACCATTACAACAGTTTGAGGCCAGCTTGCCCGAGGAAGGAATCTAGTGGCCTTATGACACCCTCCCAAACAAACAAGTGTATGCAAGAAGGGCAATTGGGTGCATGTCATATTGATAAGTGAGCTCATACTGCCAAGTTCTTTGTAAATCTGACTCAATTTTGTAATCACTAAAGTAACATCACATACCGACTGAACCCATGGCATTTCTTTTCTTTCTGTGAATTTCAATTTCTTAGCCGGGCAGTGTTTATGAACATCTTGGGCTGAAAGAAAATCAGCATGATATAGAGACGTAAAACTATTAGAGACGTAATTAAATGTAAAAGTGTCACCAAAAACACATTTAAAGTGAAAAGCCTGAAAAAACACCAAGTTGTGTGTCCAGAAAATCTGTATCACAATGGGTTAACAGTGAGCAGCAACTGCAACCAAATGGGAAAAATATCTTCTTCCGGCCCAGGATGTTGTAGCAGATTTTCTGCAACTTCACATTCCTAATGCTTCTGTATATTTTTTCCTGTTTCTACAAAGTCCATTCCTGGCAACTATAATTTAAAATGATCCAAGTCACTGTCCTTCTTCTTTGTATACTAAGGTGTCTGTCTGTAAATAATTTACTCTTATTTCTGAAGGCTTGGGCATTCCAATTCTTCTCTTAATATCCACTAGCTTTTGCCCTCAACTATGTTGGCACGGATATTGAACCTGCATGAATTTTGAGTAGCCCTGAAACTTATTATACATGGGAAAAATGGATATAAAGAACTGAAAGTGAAGTTGTCAAAACGATCCAATGGTAAAGAATTGATATGTTTGTAAGCACAGATACAGATATTTGAAGTATGAAATAGCAAAACGCCTGGATAGGGGAACAAGCTAGTGGCGTATTTAATGAAAATACAAAAAATTAAAGAATCTGTAGTTACAAATAAGTCAGTTCTTTACTGTTGCACCCTTTTGACAGTGTCACCTTCAGTTTTTTATATCTGTTTTTCTTGCTAACAAGCTTCAGGATATTTATGAACATTCATGTCAATGAAGTCGTTTGCTTAATAAGCTTATCAGTGACAATAGTTACAGTAATTTGTGAATGAATTCAAGAATGTCTGTGGGTAATGGAATTAAACTGTTAACATTAGTAATATTTTGGAAAGTTTCATCATCATAACACTATTTACTACTTTTTACTGATTTTTCTCATTTCTGGTCCCGGTTTGTTTCGTTTAGTTTTATAAAACTTCCACTGTCCCGATGTTTTTTTCTTCCAGTATAATGAAATGATGCTTATATGAAACTGAGTTGATCCACATAAAGCACTTGCAGTCCCTTGCAGGCCTGCATACAATAAAAAGTATTTAATATTGCATTTTTTGTAATCAGTTCAGCATGCATCTCTGTATACATAACCTGTCAGTAGCTGCCCACAGAGTTATTTTCAATTTTCCTGTAATTAAATAACATAAAACATGATAAATAGATGTAAAAACTTTTTATAATATGGAAAAATGCCTGTACACCATTATTATTTGCAGTATGTAGATAGTCACAGGATATGTGATGCATTCCCTTATGGATCTGAGTTACTGGGTACACATTTGTTTCCATACTATTCGGGCCCACATAGTTAAATGTACAGTTCAGTTTATCATGTTTTATACATAATTTCACTTCAAAATTTCTCTGAGGGTTGAAATGCTTTTATAAATATGTAATGTTGAATCATTGGCTGTTGTCAGCTTAGCATATAATTTTAATGGTCTTTTATCCATTCTGGATCTTCCTGAACTCAACAGCTGTGAACATATGTTCATTAATAATGCAACCAACCATGAGTACTTCTAAAAGTATTTATTTAAATGCCATTACCAGTCTCAAGCTATTATGTCTGTCTACAGGTTTTTATTTTATTTACTTACTTTTTTTTAAGTAATTGCAACAATGTGCTAATATACGTGTATTTGATAAAATATAAAATGAAATACTTACATACCCTCGATTTGTTTTGTCGGTATCATTTAGGCTTTCTTTGGTCCTTAAGCATTTTCAGCATGACACACGAAGAGTTAAGAATTATAGACAATGCACTTATTCTAAACAATCCACTGTGTTGTGCACACACTTCACAGTATTTTTCATCAGTTGCAGCCTTTGACAAGTACTTCACATGTAATGATTTTGCTTACAGTGAAAAGTCTATCCACTGACCAACGATATCACTCATTTCTCAACAAGGAAACATCTCATCTACTGTATGTTAAGTAAAGAATGTGTGGACGATACAAATCTGCACTTCTTACAAGTGAGGAACTCTAATTGTAGCATGTCATAGGAGAAATTAACAAGAAGATTTATCAGGCTACTCTCGAGAAGCAATGGCATGTGTTTTGATTTTGGTCCCTGACAATATTCTTCAATGGATGTTAAGTTGGGCAGCTAGTGGAATAAGGATACCCTTGTTCAGAGTCCTAACACAGACCAATCATGTTTAATTTGTGTGAAAAGTGCAATGAACATTTTCAGGATTGTTTGTTAGCCAGCTGTAGTTGCTCATTTAGAATTTGCTGAGATGAATTGAAGGTGTGAATGCATATTTCTAGTTATTTTAAGATACCCATTTTCCTCCATAAGTTAGTTGTATATTTTGTTTGTAGATTATCTTTAGTGTTTGAAATGCTGTATCTATATTGAGCCATGTGAGTGGCAGTTGCAGATGTAGTTAAATGTTTTTAGTCTAAAAGCATCCTTTTATTTAAGATATCTTGAAGTTGCTGCCAGTCAGGCCAAGATAAAATCTGATGCAATTGCACAATCAGTACTGTGTACTCCTCAGTTTTTAGAGATCCAGCCCAATGGTTTTGGTTTTATGTACTATGTTATGTTGCAGCATTTAGTGTGCATCTATGGGCTTAAAGTCGAAATTGTGCAGAAAATATTAGTAAGTTACTTTATTCAACCATAGAATGTTTATGAAATATTACATATGTCATGTTAATTGAAAGAGGAAACAGTATTTTAATTAACTAATCCATACATACAGCAATAACATCTTTTACAGTTGTAGATGATGATGATCTGCTGTTAATTTTGAAGTGTTTTGTACAATTTTTTATACACATTGCCAAACAAGTTTACAATTTACGTAAAAAAAAATACAGTTTGTGTCAGATAACTACACACTGGGTGAGCAAATATTTGTAGTTTGGGCACTGCGTTTCAGCTGTCTTAAGTACCTTGACAATACTTTTAGCATCCACTTGTATTCTTTGTGTTGTCTCTTTAGCCCATTTGAAAAAGCAGAGTCATCAGCTCACCACAATGTTAAGATGACAAAATTGGATGAAGTATGGAAATTACCCATCACAGACCCTGGGTGCAGAATTTCACATTATTTCTAATTAAATAATAATAATTTTTTCAATGCCTGCTTGATGTTACATAAATAATCATGGACTTTTTAGTATTAACCATTTGAGAGGTATGCTTCATTTTTTTTAATATTAGTGGTTTAATGCATTCAAAAAATTTATGGTGCAGTTTTATTCCTTTGTAGAAAATACTAGCTGTTGTTTTGTTTATCTTGAAACATGAGTCGGACAAAACTGACATTTACTCAGATCATGTGAATACAGCTGTTTGTGAGATAACTGCTTTGTTCTGTATAAGCCAAAAATATTGTTATTCAGTCTGATATTATGTTATTGCCCAAACTATGAGGTTTGTGGTGGGATTATTTGGGACAGAGATGCTACATATTAGTATGTTGTGCAAACAATAATGTAAAATGAATGACAGACAGAGGATGATGTGAAGTTTGCACTATGTGCATATTTAGACTGCTCCGCTATAACTGAAGTTGTATTTACCAAATGTTGAAAATTGATCTTCTACCTTAAACTTATAATTACCTTTGATGTTTACATTCTGTATGTAGCAAACATCACTATAGAAATCTGCCATTATGCTGCTTGTAAAAGTTGTAACTGCTTGATAGTAATTTGTCATGTTGACATAATGATTATTCCTTAATCTAGAATGTTTCTAGTTACGTAAGTACTTTTATTCATGTTATATAGTAACCTGTTTATACATTATGTATGTAAATGTTTATTGTTTGGTAGGAAACTTAAGTTTGGGTCAATACAATTCCAAACAGACAGTTATAATTTATGATAATAATTAAAATAGTTTATGCACAATTATCTTAAAATATTCAAAATTAAATGTAAACTTAGTAACATTCAGATTAATGTTTAAAGACATTCTTTCCTTTCTTACTGTACACTGATTTCTGCAGGCATTTTTAAGTGTAAAGATGCCTTGCTGGTATCTGATACTTAATGCTGTAAATGTTAGCTGTGTTAGCTTCAGTTTTGCTTGGTTACTTTATATTTGTATGCATCATATAGGAGAAGTCAAAACAATACTACTTTTGTGTAAAAACAAATGAGCTCTGTATTCGCATGTTAACAATACTATCAGAGCTAATGACATTCTGTGATAATCAGAAACGTCATTTCTATGATGTTTCTGGATGTAACAGCATAACTAGTGCTACGATGGGGCTGATTTGACGATGGGACTAGTGCTACAATGGGACTGGCGTGGAAATGAAAACATTCTTGAGTGGATGACCATCTCTGGGGTGCAAGAATTTCTCTTGATAGGTGTGCAGCCACCAGGATTACGCTCTGTTCCTAGCTGTACTGGACATTCCATATTTCTTAGACTCCTGGATCAATCTGTACTGCTATCACGCTGTCTACCACACCCTGTTCTTTGTACCTCCCTTTGCAGGTGCAGTGGGTAACATGACACTTGTGAAGAGGCTTCAGTTTCCTTTCCAAGAGAAAATTGGTCCTACACAGACCCATCCTCACTCCACCCATGAACAACAGTTCTCAAATTTTATATGGATATGAATCTGTATGTGCATCAAAGCCCTTCTTATGCAACACAAGACATGGGTAGCCAACATACGTTTGCGGCACTGTGAACTGTAACTTGACAGCTTACCGCTACCTTATCCAAGACTGCCTCTAAAGTAGTGGCAATAAAGGCTGTGCATATGTGGCATGTACTTCTTTTTGAGAACATCCATCAAGGGTTTCAGAGTATTTAATTCTACAGCATCAAATGTGTCACGAAGTGCTCTTTGACCCAGTTAAGTTATAACATTATATAAATAACACACAGCACAGTGAACAGTATTAATGGCGATGATAACGATGTTGATGACATGAACAACAATTATAATAGTCTATTCACTGGACAGTAAATTTGTATTTATTTATTTATTCTGTTAGATGAGTTGATTGTTAATCAGTGCAATGATGACTGCATTACCACCTTAAGCAAGACTGCTTAATACAAATTTCTGCTTTATTCAATAAATTTTTGGTGTGCACATATTTTGCTGCAACAATAAAGTAAAATTAAATGATATGATTGAATTGTTCATTTGATGGAATTCTGTATTCATTTGGATGTTAAATACACCATTGTATCATTTCTTTAATGCCTCATCTGAATCCTGGTCAGTATAGCCATTTTTATCTCGAATTTATGTATAGCATTGCCTAACACTTGTTTGTAATTTAGTTTTCAAAGCTATAATTGTAAAAAAAAAAAAAAAAAAATACATGTTGTTTGTGTTTAATATGTTGTTTAAGTTTAGTATGTTGTTTCACTGTTAGTATGTTCTGAACATTAAAGAATATTACTAACTATCCTGAAATACATTATTAAAGTTATCCCCTACTGTCACTCGCAGTGTTTTTTGTAAGTCATTGTAATATGTTGATGATGATTTACACTTTTATGGCCACTTACCATTATTTTGTTACTGATCTCTTATAAATGCAAATTCTTGATTTATATACAGCATCTATTTTTATATCTTTATTGCCTGTTGCGGAAAGTGGATGTTAACAATGTTGTTGAATTATAGTGTAAGCGGCTATGCCTTCATCCAGAAAGAAATAAAAATATGTTTGACATGTATAGGTATTTTAATTCATCTCCCTAAGGATATCTCACATATAACTTATTTCATCTCTGGCAGTGTTTATTAATTTGATGTGGTAGTCAGGAAGCAACCTCAAGATGTAAAACAAACTCTTGCAACGTTTTTGTCCATAAAATTTGGAATTGGGAAGAAAGATAATGGTGGCAAGTGCTGTTATCAAATACACAACACTGAGATGGTTGTATCTGAGTGGTTATACACTACATTAGAACAGAATTTTCCAATAATCAAAATTTCTTTTGGACAGCATTATGGGATAACTTTATCCTATTCCCACATGGGGGTGCACAGATAGCTTGAGCATTTGGGAGCTTCTTCCATACTCAGTTAAGAGAGTTAGCTCTGCCAGTAACACTGTGACAGTTTTTACATACAGAGGATGACAGTGTGCGGTTCAACAGGCAGGTCCTGTCAATAACAGAGAAGCTGTTAAAAGCTTGATTTCTCCCTAAAACCTTAAGGGGCAAGTAAATCTGAAAAACATATCTAAAAATTTCATAATCTTGTTCTGATTGTGTAGAAACAATTGTTACTCATAAGTAACACTCGGACGCAATAAATAAGCCCTGTTGTGGTAAGTAAATTTACACTCGTATTTAGGGTACGCTAATTATCACATTCGTTTAGGGAGTGACTCTTTATCATGTTAAGGCACCATTTTCAAAATTTTAAGTGGTATGTAAAATCTTGTGGCTTTTGCAAACTGAAAAAGAGGAACTTGCAGTTTATTCCATGCCATCGACAGGGAAACTGTGAAGGCCTAATGATGTAAACAGAAAGGTATACTAGGGTTTAACGTCCCATTCTTAATGATGCTTTCACCGTGCTCTCCCAGAAAGTGGGTGGTCACAAGTGCATGGCATACTGTCTCATCTGTTCCAAAACACAAATATTAGGGTATGAGATTGATAACCATTTACCATTCATTGTTCCACAGTGAGAAATATTTATTGGATTTTTCAGATTGGTGCCACAGGTAAATCAAATATACTGGTGCCCGTTGAAATCTATTGCTTCAAAATACCTATAGAAACAACTGTGGGAGCTCTCACACAGAATCTTTGGTTTGTCATCTCTCTGTACTTATGTCTGGTTTAGGCAGCGCACGTTCCACATCTCCATTTAACAACCTGTAGTAGTATTCATGGAAATCCATAGGAAACCCACCGTTCCATAGTAACACTCTTGTCTCTCATTTGCTGTGAATAGATCTTTAAATTTGCTGCTGCACTTTGTACTTTCGCGATGCAGTGGAGCTGCTGTGCAGTACCAATACTTCTGGCCATGTAATTTTATTTCTGTTTGCAGATGATTGAGGACCGTAAGAAAGCACATATCTACTCAGACTCACGATAAAGTAATTTAACCACTCTTAACAAACTCCTCTAATGAGACGAGTGTTCAACTGAAACAATGGTATTGTCAGGAATGCCCCTAGGGAAGTGTTTTCTGTAAACATAATGATTTGGCAGGCAGGGTGGGGAATAATCTGCGGTTGTTTGCAGATGATGCTGTGGTACAAGATGATTTAGACAACATTTATGGTTGTGTGTGTGTGTGTGTGTGTGTGTGTGTGTGTGTGTGTGTGTGTGTGTGTGTGTGTGTGTGAGAGAGAGAGAGAGAGAGAGAGAGAGAGAGAGAGAGAGAGAGAGAGAGAGAGAGAGAGAGGGAGAGACAGAGAGAGAGAGAGAGAGAGAGAGAGAGAAGGATGTGTTAACGGTATTTTCAAATGCCATATAAGTTGTACATAGATGCTTTGGGAACTCGTATGGGAATCCCTGGAGAGAAAGCAATATTCTCTTTAAGGAACACTGTATAGAGAAATTTAGAGAACTGGCATCTAAAGCCGATTGCAGAATGATTCTACTGCCAGCAGCATACATTTTGCATATGAATTGTAAAGATAAGCTATAAGATACTGGGGCTTACACAGACGCATATAGATATTCATTTCTCCCTCACTCTTTATGCGAGTGGAAGAGGAAAGGGAATGACTAGTAGTGGCACAGGGTACACGCACACTACAGCTTCTGGTGGAATATGTATGTAGGTGTGGCCAGGCTCATAACAGGAGCTCTCATTCAATCTGGCTGTGACAGAAAAGTTTCTGGATCATTGTCGCCAGTGTCCATTTTCTCCTCGAGTTCAAAGACACTGCCAAGCCATGACTTCAACCCACAGGTGGACCTCCACAGCAGGGTGGAAGCACAAACACTGCTGTGCCTTGCTGATCTTAATGAGTTAACTCCACTTTTCACAAATCTATACATACACGACAAAGGGCACACACGGTTGGTTGGCCCACACTTACTGATTACTTAAAATATGTTTTTAACAATTACGAATGTCGTTCCTCGGCGTGAGAGATAATACATGCATTTCAAGTTCTTGTTAAGATTGATCACACTTATAACATTTCCAGTTAAGTGTAATAGTATGTAATTAATTCGTAAGGACATAGTTTATAACCATGTTTTGGTGGAAATAGTTTAACTGTTCTTTACCATAGGGAGTCACATGCTGATTCTGGGCTCTGTACTGCACTATGTTACTTCAAATCTGATTTGTGACAAATATTAAATGGTGTCTCTGTATAGGTTGACTTGTCATTTTCCAGCTAAGTCTCTTTACTTTTGACTATTTTGGAGACTATGTCATTATTGTGACACAACATCACATTGCAGCTTAAGATATTTGTAGCACCAACATTTACAACTCAATTTTTGGACAGACACTGTGTACATATATTATTTTTGAGATGATATTGTCGCTTCTTTTATACCTCCATACAAAAATAGTATAGGTAATTTCCTCTATGTATCCACCTGACCCCACGTAACACCATAACTCCTATGGGTCTGTCTATGTCCCCCTCACTTCCATACATAAAATGGGGTTCACTGAACTTAAAAATTGAAACTATATCTCTTTCTGTGTCAAAAGTGTCTACATAGCATATTTAAGTTTTACTTGATACATGGGTTTCCTACTACTTTCCATTCTGTCACTCTTACTGTGCCTTTCACAGAGTCATACCTTCCCTCCATGTTATATTAACATTTAATAACGTGCTTTCTCTGATACAACTTAAGATTAACTACAGACTGTTCATTAAGACCTCATTTGCTGTTACACACGGAAATGTTGTTATCCAGTTTGTTCTTATCAATAGAGTTGTGCACCACTCATTTTGAAATCATGAGGTAGTACTGAGAATACAGAAGTTTCCTTCAATTTGTTACTTTTCCTCTCAACTACTTTGTCATATACTAGGTATATATGTGATACAGCAGCTTTTCACTTTCCACTGAGAACACATCTATCTTTTTGTTAATCCCAATTGAAAAAACATTAAATTATCAAACTCAAAACCTTTATTTATTGTGTGTCAAACACTTTATGCCCAATTATGTAACATATGTATAACTATCAGCTTTTTCATACACTTTGACACGTATAAGGTTCACACACAAGTTAATAGCATTTTCGTTTCGCATGTTGCTACGGGTTTCTTTATCAATTGCCATTTTAATTTGTAGTTCACTGTTGCTATCTCAGTTTACATTTTGCCATTTGGAGATAGTGAGTGGAGCTGTGGACGCTAGAAAGTGGAGTGCCAAATGGAATAATCTGAACATTTTCTTCTTGAGTTCAGTAGAGGGGTGACAGCAGTGAAGGCAGCCAGAAACATCTGCACCATATGTGGGGATAATGCTATTCATCAGAGCACAGCAAGAATATGGTTTTCTCATTTAAAGGAGGACCATTTTCATATTAGTGACCCACTAAGTTCATAAAAATGTGAAGGCCTTCCTGAAGATCATGGAAAGATTAATCCACAGTGATGCATGCCAGTGTATTCAAGATCTGGGTCATTGATGATCATGATCATTCCACCACTGTGCAAATTTTGCATGCAACAGAAAGGTTACAAAATGAGGTGTATGAGTACCGCATGTCCGAAGTGAAAATCGCAAAAATCAGTTGGTGGCCATATCTATCTCTATTTGCTCCTCATCAAGCGGCTCATGAAATACTGAACATTACAATTGTGGTGGGGTTAGGGGTCAAACCCGGGACTCCACATGGCAGACCAGAAGCTGGAACCCACCACACCGTATTTCGTCAGGAGGCCGAGCAAGTTCAAGAATTTTGAGAGACAGTGCAGAGTGATACAGCAGTATTCAGTAACATTGCTTTAGTCAGCTAATTTACAGTATTTGATGGTGAAGCGTAGTGTCAGCGTGCTGCCCGCCCGATGTCCTGCAAGTCCAGCCGGCTCAGCAGACTCCTGGTATGCCGATGCCACTGCTGATGTTATCAAGGCTGCCTGCCAACGGAACTTGGCCGCCGCTCTCCCGGTCACCACCCAGCGATGCGTAGCGCCTTGCGACTTACTCCGCCCCATTAGGCCTGCTCTGCCTGACCAAGGGATGAAGGTGGATGTACTGGTCACCCGTGGCCCTCAGGCTACCGCTGCTCCCAACTAGTGACCTGACTCAAATCCACACGCACCTGGATTCTGTGCTGAAATTTTCCGCTAATGGTGCTTGCCGGATGGCAACACCCACTGCCATACCTGGCGCTGTCGTAGCGCTGCTCTGCTACCCTCAGGGTACGCCTCGCCCAGACCCAGTATGCAAGGTGGGAAGCAAACTTGGCCACTACACTAGAGTGGAACTGAGACCCTCCTGGACCTGCTGCAGACCTCTCTCACTGCCGATTTTCAGGCAGACCGTGCTATCTCCAAGTGGAAGGATGCCATTCCACCCTCCCCTGGCGTTGTGTCCCCCGATGCAGAATATAGCCCGAGCAACAACATAGAAACAAAGTACAAATTTATACAGAATGCTTATAATATTGCTGCCAGACTGGCCACTATAAGCATAGAGCAGCACAGGTCTGTCCCGACGTTCCACTGACCTGGCAGACCCTGTCAAGCTAAACTTGCCCGTCTATTTATATTGGTTTCTCCCTTGCTTCTGACATAGTGTCAGAGAGAGACACTAACAATTGTAGGATGAATTTCTACAGGTCAGCCATTTACAAATATCCACTCCTGGCTCTGGCCTAGTGCCCCACCTAATATATCCACTAACTAAGAGCAATGCTGCAGTTTCCTACCTTATTGTTGCTCCACTCAAAACAAATCGTGCATGCAATACCGCTGTCGCAGCTCTGCGCCGGCAGGTGCCATGTTTACCTTGCCTGGCCTGCTGGCTGTCGTCCAATATGCCACTCTGCCAGCGGCCCCAGATTTCATCCCCCAACAGCGCCTTCATTGAATTTCGAAAAAATTTCCCTTTCCCTTGGCTAGATTGACACTAGTGCAGCACTATCCTGGTGATGAAAAATTGTGTCTGTATTCTAACGTAAGGAAAGGAAAGGATTGGTTGAGGCCAAACAAAGGAGCAACATTCCATACAAAAATCTACATGCTTTCACAAAAGATAATGTTATGCATCTAGTGGGACGACGATGGTGGGGTGTATTATGAATTGCTTCCGCAAGATGTAACCGTCATTGCTGACATTTTCTGTCAACAGAAAAGATGTCTTGCATATACAGTCTAAGAACAGCAACCAGGAAGTCCATGTGAAGCAATATTGATCCATGAGAGAGCCTGCCTGCATTCCGTACAGTATTTTTTTGTCAGTCTAGCAAAAGTTGGGTTGGGAAGTCATGTCACACCCACCTTATTCACCTGATCTTGTGCCTCAGATTTGAGCCTTTTCCACTCTCTATCAAATAACTTTCATGGAACTTCCCTTTCGGATTAAAAAAGTGTTCTGAAGATGACTCAATGAATTCTTCCCCAGAAAACCATGCCATTTACATTTCGCAGAATCGAAAATTTCCCCAATGTTTGCTGTCCATTGTAAGCACTGAATGATGATATATTATTGTACGCTGAAGTCTCTGTTATGTTTATTAAATCTATAGAAAAAATATACAAACTAATGCACCAGCTACATACCTGTGTTGGGGCCTAGCGCAATGGTTATCATATAAACATGATGTAGAAGGTTGTTGGATCAAAAAACGACAAATGAAACTTTTTTTCAATTTATAAATCCGATCAAAAGAATTTTATTATTATTTTTATTCAATTAATTCGTTTACATGTAATTTTTGATATTATTGTTTGTTTTATTTACCCTTATTTTTCTTTCTGCCATTCTTTTTTCTCCTGGACTCTGCCTGTGTCACCTATAATGTGGAAATAAATGTTAATGTGTGTGTGTCCGTCTCGAGTTGCTTCATAGAGGTTAGCTTTAACCACCATAAACAAAGCAAGTGCGATTTTTAAATCTGCACAGATAGTTGATTGCTATTCTCTCTTATGCATTTCACATCATGGGGTTGTGGTTAGCTTAGGACACAAATTTGAATTCAGGGCTTTGTCTGCCATGGTTGTCCTTTCTCACTCAGAATCAGCTGTCCATAGACCATCTCACATTTCCAACGTACCTGGAAGTGGCTGCCTCCGACATTACTCTGCATTAATTGGTGCATAGTAATGAAGTAAAACAAATTAATATTTCTACTTTGACAGCTCTCTGCAATTTATTGCATAATTTGGTAAACCATAGTGTTTTTTCTGACATGCTCTGGTGGTTTCCGGTGATTAAGGGTGTCAGTGTGGTACTGGTGTGCAAGACTCACACTCCCTCTTGGCTATCAAACTTACTTGGAGTTGCTTCCCCGATCATCTTTTCAGGATAGCCAGCTGTGATGTCCTGCACGACTTCTTCTCTGAATATAGGATGCTACATGGAGGAAATTTTTTATACTTTAAAATATTCTCGAGTGTACAGAGTTATTTTAAAACTCAATCTCACTGTATTTTCATCACACACAACAGTTTCTGACAGACCGGAAGGTTCCAAGCTTACAAAAAATGTTTTAGTTGTATGAAAACTATCACATTAATTTTTCCATAAATACAGTCTACAAATCTCACAAAGTTTAACAAGACAACTGTCTAGACCTTACTTATTGATTCTTTCTCTTACATTCGTAATTGTCCCTTCTCTTCTTTCAACAACATTCAAATGTTCACACAGTAATGTTTCATGTCGCATGGAGTACGGCGCGTTTATTCCTTGAGCTGGATGTGTAACTATAGGCGACCACCTGCCCACGCCGATCATCCGTCCCATACACGTCCGTCCTGCACACACATAACTGTGGTGCAGTAGACACAGATCTACTCATCTCTAAAATAACGCGTGTTCAAGACGGTGGAAATACGAGGGTCTCTAGAATTTACTCCGAAATTCCTTACGCATTACAATGCCTTCCAGAATGCTGGAAGTTAGAAAAGTATAATTATTAAATTGTCATTACTTCAACACCCCCCCCCCCCCCAATCAATTTAATAATTTCCTAAATTGCCCATAAAATTCACTATCCCCAGCTTTTAACACAGTCTATTGAAATGTGCACTCTTAGCTACTTTTGGTAAAATATGGGCCATTTGTTCCTAGGAGCTAATGTATTGAACATTCAGATGGCCTTTGTTGTATAGCTCTTGTGTAGAACGGATTTCACATCCACATGCTTCAGTCATCTATGTTCCCACTTCCGTAATTGACATATTCTTCAAGAAGATGCTTAAGCCATTGGGTGTCTGTCATAGCTGTCGACGAAGCTGGATATTCTGCTTCTATTTCATAGTGAAACTCATATGTCTCCTTGTCACAAGAAACAGTATTTTCAAACAAAAAACTATAAGAAAGTGAAGAAGACAGAAGATCTACAACATAACACAGTCAGAATCAACATAGCAGTAATAGCATTTAAAATTTCCTTTTTGTATCACAGGCCAACATCAAGTGTTCCTTTAATATATCAAAGAATTCATTTCAAAAATTTCTACTCTAATTCTGTTGGTTTATTTTGCTGTCTACTAAAATAGTTAAGTGATGCACTTCGTCTGGTCACAGCTGTCATTATATACATTGAAAAACACAGTAATTGTCCATCTGGTTTAAATTCATCCATTTGACCACAAGCATCTCCACTGCATTTGACTTCCATCGATGTTCTCAGTGTTTACAGTCTTCCATGTTGAATCTTTTCAATAAGTATTCAAGATGAACATAGTGACAAAGAAACATTTTGCCACTGTTGCTCTGCATATTTATTCTGAGGAATGATTTTGGTTCTCCAAGTTCTCACATTCGACATTTTAACTAGTTCTTAATGTAGGTGACTTTTTTTTTTACTATTACATCCAGCTGGAATATTATCTACATATGGAAGCAAATTGAGTATAATGATCATCAATGCTTTCAACATAGAGACATCTGCCAATTTTGGGTTGTCGAAACATGATTTCCTTCCTAAAACTGTCAAAAGTTTTTTTTTTAGTTTGCATACAAGACTTTTCTTAATCTTTACACCAGGTCTCAATGCAGGAATCAATTTTGTACATCTGTTTGTTCCATAAATGAATTATGTTCCTTCAACACTCTAAGGAGCATTCTTAGTGTTGTGAATTGAGCAAGTGGAGTATAGTCATATCTCTTTCAATATTTCCAGACATGTCTATTTTTACTTTGAACATCCTCTTACTGTCAGTGATACTTATATTTGCTGTAAGTGGTTCATAAGTCAAAGTTCCATTAGATGACAGAGAGCCCAATTTTTCCTTAATTTTTTTTCCATTCTTCTCCTACATCTTCTTCATGATGCCTTACCTGAACCTCTTCATACTTCTGAGGTAAGTTTTCCCACGAATGTTTTTGCATTCAAGGGAAACACTGCATAATACTTGAAAAACCAAAATTTTCTTGTTATTCTATTGCTTTTCCACAAAGTTTCTGCTCGCTTCCACTTCTTCTGACATCGTGGGCCTTGAGTTACCTTCAACAGTTTGCACAAAATCAAGGACTTCAAAACAGAACTAACTTTGAGGAAACTGAAGAATGTTCTGAATTACATTGTTCACTTGAATGGTCTTCTTCAAGATCCAATCATCACTGCTTTCACCTTCAAATAGAAACATATCTTTTTCAAAAATTACATCTCTCCCAAATACAACCTTGTGTTGCTTGGCACACCATATTCTGTGGCTAATTAGACAGTTTCCAGTCACGTAACATTTTAATGGGCTAGTTCCTTTTCAATACTTTCCTTGGAATGTGCCACTATGCAACACACCCAAAGTCATATTTGTTCAAATTTGGCTTTCTTCCATCCGATAGCATTTCTAAAATTTCTGCATCTAAAACTGAAGTATAACTATGGTTAATGATAAAAGTATCTGCCAGTAACTTTTGACTAAAATTGCTTTCAAACTTCGCGTCCAAAAATTGTGCAATGAGCCTTTTCAATGACAGTATGATTTAGTCGCTCTGCCACTCCATTTCGTAATTGACTTTGCAAATATACTCATGACCGTTGTCACTTTTAAATCTCCTGATTTTCAGCAAATACATACTTTGGAAATACGAAGCAAGAATTGTTACCAATATTGTATCGACCACTGTGCCATACAGTTCAGTGAGCAGACACATGGGTATTATATACTGTAGGACTGAAAGTTTCAGAGTGTTTTTCTCGTGAGTGGCTAGCCATCTGGCCGTATGGCTGGGGCGTTGTAACTCTATGGGGTAGTGCTGCCAACACATGCCATCCCACTCTTAACTTCATTTCCCAACCCTCGCACTCCCCTTGTTAGTGTGTGTATATACACAATTGAATCATTTCTGTGAGCTGCAGCTATAGCTATCACACTTTTGAATTGAACCCGCTGAATTTTTAAAAACAAGCATCATCCAGCCATTTATAGTTTATGCACTGACAATTAATTATTTAGTGAACCTGACACTAGAAGAGCACCTTTTAGTTTTAATTTGAAATTCCAGTCCACAAACTATGCTTTCAACATAAATTTCTCCAAACTTTATTCTTATTTGATTCACCAGTTTGTTCACATCCATCAAAGAACAGATTAATTAACTAAATATCCTGTTACCCTCAAATCTAGAAACCAATCCACTTTGCCACCTGGAAAATTTCCAGTAACAGCTGAGAAAGAAAAGTTACTTTCATTTCTGTTTATTTTTTGGAGAGATTTAGCTAAATTTGCAGAACTATACTTCTATGCGTTTGTGGCAATCTAACATTGTATTTTTCCCCAATAATGGCATTGTTTCCCACGTCTGTAACACATATATTGGGTTGATACATAAGTTTGTTGCGTTTTTCTGTACGTTTGAAAAACACAACAGATACACATACACACCCTACTCATCCATAATTATTCTCCTTCACTATTTACAACAGTCTGTCAATGCTGAGATAACTTTTTGATTCCATGACTGTAGACATCGAGTGGTTTTGAGGTGAAGAACTCGCCGAGCCATGGTAGGAGAACCTTTTGCATCTGGCAAAGCTTAGCTTGAAGTTTGTTCGATAGGGAGCAGGAAAAACTGAGGGTGCAAGATCAGTTGAATAAGGTGAGTGCAGAATGACCTCCCAACCCAACTCTAGTATAAAGTTTTTGGTCAGTCTAGCAGAATGGGCGCGGGCGTTATCGTGGAGTAGCATCACTTTTCGCAGTCTGCCTGGTCGTTGTCCTCGAATTGCGTCCACAAGATGTCTCAGTTACTGACAATAAATATCATCAGTGATGGTTACATCTCAGGGAAGCAATCTGTACTACACCACACCATCACTGTTCAACTAGATGCATAATATTATGGATGCATGCAGGCTTTTATATGGGGAGTTGCTGCTTTGTTTGGGGGCAACCATTCTTTTCTTTTCCTTATGATCTTAGGATAAAGACACCATTTCTTGTCACCTATAAGGCTATGACGATACAAGTTAGGAATGGTCAACGTTGCTTTCAAGCAAATTGATCACGAACAATGAGAAAAGCACATACATTCACCTACTGATTTATGTGTTTTCGGCTTAGAGCATGTGGTACCTTTTTTCAACCTTCTCCATTGCATGCAAATGTCGCACGATGGTAGAATGATCACAGTTAATAACATTTGCCAGTTCTCAAGTTTGCTGACATTGATTATTGTGGGTTAATGTGTTTAAACAATCTTTATGAAACTTCGACTGTCTTCCTGAATGTGCTGAATCACTAATGTCAAAATGATCCTTCTTAAAACAAGAAAACTGCATTCTTGCCATGATCTGTCTCATGGAATTATCCCCCTCCCACATGTGGCGTGAATGTTTCTGACTGCCTCCGTAGCTGTCATTCCTATTGAAATGTAATAGAAAAATACATCAGAAATGTTTAGATTTCTCCACTAGGCACTCCATTTTCTAGTGTCCAAACCTCCACTCATTATCTCTATATAACAAAATGACAATATGTGAACTCATATAGCAACAGTGAACTACAAAGTAAAAAATGACAACTCCTAGCATCCACAATATCAACTAAAATCTTATTTTTAGACAAAGCTTTGGCTGCATCATACATAGCTTGAGACTTGGTTGTCTCTGAATACATCCTTTTACCTTTCTGTCAGATGCTGTCGACGATGGCAATTCATTTACTGTCCAGTTGTTACCTTTAGAATTATTAAGTTTTGCTTCTTTGTCTAGTAATCTACCCTTTAAGAAATCCGGTTCCAATTCCTCACTTGAGAAGGTATTCAGAGCAGTAACAACTACTTAGGATTCTGGTGGAATTGTTTGTAAGTTACCGCATACTATATCAGTTCCTCCAATATTATCATCCGATCCTTCAAATGACCCATTAACTTACGAAACTCCAAAAAATTAATTTCAAGAGTTATTGTCATTTGCAGTAAACTTTAAAGGCCGTTCTTAATAAAAGCCATACCTTTCAGCTCAAATGTTTGAATTAATGTATTTCTTATTTTTGGTGTAGGCCTACTCCAAGCAACTTTGTGAAATTCTTTGGATTACTTGAGACTTACACTTCTTATCGGTTTTGCCATACAGCTGTCTCAGCCATGTCCATGTATCTCTTTCAGACAAAACTCACTTCCAGCTCACATAGAAGTATTTCAGTCCTAAATTTTCAGTTGCTAAAGTTCTTCCCATTAAACAACAGTACCTTTTATTCCTCCTCTTCTTGAGCCATGACTCTAAATTAGGTACTGGATTAATTTTTTCCACCTTTATTTGTTGTACTGCAACACCTGGCACCTGGGTCCATGACCACTTGCTAAGAAAATAACACTTATTTAGGATAAATAATTTCAACTTGTTACTTCACACAATTTACAATTACAACCACGGGACAACAATGAAGACAAAATACAAACAGAGCGAAGAAACACAGAAAAAACACATAAAAAAGACAAAGAGGAAATAACTGAAACGATTATTATTACATTATCATCATTTCAACACACTTTGTATTAGATAGGAAACTCCATGTCCAAACAATGAACAATGGCACCATTTAACCAAGATACAGAACAGCCTGCCACCACAAGTGAAAAACATAGCCTTGATTTTAGAAATCTGAAATCATTAACTGATCATTGCTCTGAATTGTGTGAATTTTTGGTCCATATGTGTACAGTGAAATATCAAACAAGCTGCAAGTGCATGAATGATTTTTATAAAAATAATAATCACTGTGAATGAGACTTTTATACAATGTGTAGCTATCTCCATACTGTTGTCTTTGTCCATGTTTGTACTGTATTGTAACACTCTTTTGGTCTCCTTCAACTATTATTTATGCTACTTGTCAACTCAGATTATACAACCTGGGTCCAGCAAAAATTGTCATTTTAACAGCCCTGGACATCTGCTGCCATTTAGGTTACGGAATCTTCTTCTTGATACAGTTATGAAGTGTAGTGGCATGACCGAGAGGGAATTTGTTCTCGCTTGATATGGCTAATAACTATATGACATTGTTTGTCGTCTATCTTGATATATACACTCCTGGAAATTTAAATAAGAACACCATGAATTCATTGTCCCAGGAAGGGGAAACTTTATTGACTCATTCCTGGGGTCAGATACATCACATGGTCACACTGACAGAACCACAGGCACATAGACACAGGCAACAGAGCATGCACAATGTCGGCACTAGTACAGTGTATATCCACCTTTCACAGCAATGCAGGCTGCTATTCTCCCATGGAGGCAATCGTAGAGATGCTGGATGTTGTCCTGTGGAACGGCTTGCCATGCCATTTCCACCTGGCGCCTCATTTGGACCAGCGTTCGTGCAGGATGTGCAACCGCGTGAGACGACGCTTCATCCAGTGCCAAACATGCTCAATGGGGGACAGATCCGGAGATCTTGCTGGCCAGGGTAGTTGACTTACACCTTCTAGAGCATGTTGGGTGGCATGGGATACATGCGGACGTGCATTCTCCTGTTGGAACAGCAAGTTCCCTAGGAATGGTAGAATGATGGGTTCGATGACGGTTTGGATGTACCGTGCACTATTCAGTGCCCCTCGACGATCACCAGAGGTGTACAGCCAGTGTAAGAGATCGCTCCCCACACCATGATGCTGGGTGTTGGCCCTGTGTGCCTCGGTCGTATGCAGTCCTGATTGTGGCGCTCACCTGCACGGCGCCAAACACGCATACGACCATCATTGGCACCAAGGCAGAAGCGACTCTCATCGCTGAAGATGACACGTCTCCATTCGTCCCTCCATTCACGCCTGTCGCCACTGGAGGTACAATGCACGATGTTGGGGCGTGTCCGGAGCAAGTATGGTTGGTCTGACACATCAGTGTCAATGTGTTCTTTTTTCCATTTCCAGGAGTGTATATAAGGCTGTAAAAATGAATTTTACTGCAGATGTTTTCCCCAGTATTCAGTAAATCAGTATCTCCTGGCGTAATGGTGTACATTAGAGGTGACAAGAAAATAACATAACTGATAGAAATAACTGGTTATTGAGAAGTAGCAGTTACTGTGATAAGGGCTCATCTGATACTAAAAGTTACTTAAATAACAGTGCTTTGCGCCACCTGTTTACAGAAGATCATACTATGCTTTCACGTCAACTAATCTGAGATCTGGCTATGATAGAGAGGGATATATCATCTGGAAGAGCTGTTATTATTCTCTCTAAGTTTCATTCTCTGACACTTAACACGCTACCACTACAGGTAACCCAGTGACATTTCCGGAGAGAATAGTTACTGGAGTGAGCAAAATATTTTTGTACCGCTATGGAAATAACTATCTAGAACCCCCAGTGTCCAGCAGTTGACAACTAATGGGATTCTGTTCTTTCCATTTCTTGTAGTTCCTGAAACAGTTGACCTTCTATCTGACCTTCGGTTGTGTTAGAGGGTATTGTTAATGGTTTTTAGGGTTTTACACATATTGAAATATTTGAGCATTGTAGGTGATCTAAAAATGGAAAATAGTGGAGTACCTTCTCAAAGAATACCATATCCCCAATGCCTAGCTGGACCATTATGATGAAAAAACGCTGCTGCTGTATGTAATTAGTGTATCTGATCAACTTGAGTACAAAAAAACTTGTGTAATTTCATAAAACTTGTCTTTGTGGCTTTACTAAGAAAAATGAGCTTTCTCAATTTGTACATATACACTGCAAATGGACTTTTTTTATTTGATTAATTATTGGCTACTCATTTTGAATCATTTTCCACATAGTATTGAGCACATCAGTTTTATACAGGGAAATAGTACAATGGAATATTTACACTTCACACACAAGTATGGAAAATTAACCATTTGATCGCAGCATAGATGGAATGAATACAGGTATGCTTACAACAATAGTCAGATCAGGTACTTTCTCAGGAGCATTCAAATAAAAATATAGATTTACTTATATTAGGGTCTTCTTGTACTTGGGCATTCTACATGAAATTTTTTGAATAATATATGCTCTTTCTGTTTTGAAAGAGGCCAAGGGAGTTCATTTTGGCCCTTTGGCCCTTTATTTTAAGTGCTCATCTATCTCGTTCATGAATTAGTATAATACATATTCAAATAATGGAAAATCCAGGATAGAATGTAACAATATTACGAGAAAGAAAGCTGCTACTCACTATCTAGCACAGATGCTGTGTCGCTGATACACACAACAACGACTCTCACAATTCACTCACACACACACACAGACACACACACACATACACACAGCAACATTGCATGATGGGAGTGGCAACTGGGTGGGGGTATGGGGGATACTGGGGCAGGGAGGGAGGGTGGGTAGTGATGTAGAGTAAAGTGCTGCAGGTTAGACCACGGGCAGGGGAGAGGTGGGGAGGGTGGCAGAAGTAGCAGAAACGGAGGGAAATAAAAAGACTAGGTGTGGTGGTGGAATAATGGCTGCATAGTGCTGGAACGGGTGCAGGGAAGGTGTGGGATGGATGAGAACAGTGACTAATGAAGGTTGAGACCAGGAGGGTTATAGAAATATCGGATGTATTGCAGGGAAAGTTCTCACCTGCACAATTCAGAAAAGCTGGTCTTGGTGGGAAGGATCTATATAGCACACACTGTGAAGCAGTCATTGAAATATCATGTTTTGCAGCATGTTCAGCAACAGGGTGGTCCACTTGTTTCTTGGTTGCAGTTTGTTGGTGACCATTTGTGTGGACAGACAGTTTGTTGATTCTCATTCCTACATAGAATGCAGCACAGTGGTAGCAACTTAGCTTGTAAATCACATGACTAGTTTCACAGGTAGGCCTGCCTTTGATGGGATTAGTGGTGATGGTGCCTGACCTGGAGTAGGTGGTTTCAGGAGAATGTATGGATGTAGGTGTGTTACAGAGGTATGAGCCATGAGGTAAGGGATTGGGAGCATTGGTTGTGTAAGGATGGGTACATTATGTAGGTTCGGTGGATGACAGAATACCATGTGAGGCATGGGAAGGATAGTGGTCTGGATACTTATCATTTAAGGCCACGACAAGAGGTAATTGAAACCCTGGCATAGAGTGTAATTCAGTTTCTCCAGTCCTGGGTGATGCTGAGTTATGAGGGGCATGGTTGTCTGTGGTCAGACAGTGGGATTTTGGGAGGTGGTGGGAGACTGAATAGATAAGGCATGCAAGATTTGTTATTATACAAGGTTGGGAGGATAATTATGGTCAGTGAAGGCTTCAGTGAGGTAGTTAGATTGGGGCTGCTCATCACTGCAGATGCGGTGACCAAGTGGGGATAGGCTATACGGAAGGGACTTCTTGGTATGGAATGGATGGCAATTGTTGAAGTGGAGGTATTGCTGGTGGTTAGTAGGTTTGATAATGACAGAGGTACTGATGTAACCACATTTGAGGTGGAGGTCAACATCTAAGAAGGTAGATTGTTGGGTTGAGTAGGACCTTGTGAAGCAAATGGGGGAGAAGTAGTTGAAGTTCTGGAGGAATGTGGATTGGGTATCCTTATCCTCACTCCAGATAGCAAAAATGTAATCATTGAATCTGAACCAGGAGTGGGGTTTAGGATTCTCTGTTTTTAGGAAGGGTTCGTTTATATGGCCCATGAATAGGTTGGCATTAGATGGTGCTATGAGGGTGCCCATAGCCATACCCTGGATTTGTTTGTGGGTAATGCCTTCAAAGCAGAAGAAATTGTGTGTGAGGATAAAGATGTCATGGTGACTAGGTTGTTGGTTTGGAATCTGTCAATCTTTGGGAAAGGGAGTGTTCAATAGCAGGAAGGCTATGGGCATTAGGAACATTAGTGTACAGGAAGGTGGCACCAATAGTGAGAAGCATGGCACTTTGTGGTAAAGAGTCAGGAACTGTGGACAGTCAGTGAAGGAAATTGTTCAAATGCCTCTGAGCACTACGGGACTTAACTTCTGAGGTCATAAGTCCCCCAGAATTTAGAACTACTTAAACCTAACTAACCTAAGGACATCACACATATCCATGCCCGAGGCAAGATTCGGACCTTCAACCATAGCGGTCGCGCGGTTTCAGACTGTAGTGCTTAGAACCACTCGGCCACTCTGGCTGGCTGGAGGAAATTGTTGGTATCTTTTAAATAGGAAGGTATGTTAGGGGTAATAGATTGTAGGGGTTGGTCTATGAGAGCAGCAATTCTCTCAGTAACCGGCCACAATGGGGCGTCTTGGGTGATTAGGTTTATGGACTTTAGGAATCATGTAGAAGGTAGGATTTATTAGTGGAGTGAGAGAGGTGAGCCGAGGCATGGACTCCAGGGAGAGGGTCTGATGTGCGCATAAGGATTTGAGTAGTGATTGGAGATCTTGCTGGATTACTGGAATGGAGTCGCTGTGGCAAGGTTTGTAGATAGAAGTATCTGACAGCCAGAAGAGTCCTACTGCCAGGTAATCCTTGCAGTTAAAAACAACAGTGGTGGAGCCTTTGTCCACAGGTAGGATTAGAAGGTCAGGATCAGTTCTTATGTGGTGGACTGCAGCCCATTTCTGCAGATGTAAGGTTAGAATGCATGTTGAGGGATTTGGGGAAAGATAGTGTGGCAACTGTTTATGCCATGCTCTGGCAGTTTCCGGTGATTAAGGGTGTCAGTGTGGTACTGGTGTGCAAGACTCACACTCCCTCTTGGCTATCGAACTTACTTGGAGTTGCTTCTCCGATCTTCTTTTCAGGATAGCCAGCTGTGATGTCCTGCACAACTTCTTCTCCCAAGATAAGATGCTACTTTGGAGGAAATGTTTTATACTTTTAAAATAACTCCGTACACTCAAGAATATTTTGAACTCAATCCCACTGTATTTTTATCACACATAACACTTTTCATACAACTAAAACATTTTTTCCCCTCATGAACCATGGACCTTGCCGTTGGTGGGGAGGCTTGCGTGCCTCAGCGATACAGATGGCCGTACCGTAGGTGCAACCACAACGAGGGGTATCTGTTGAGAGGCCAGACAAACATGTGGTTCCTGAAGAGGGGCAGCAGCATTTTCAGTAGTTGCAGGGGCAACAGTCTGGATGATTGACTGATCTGGCCTTGCAACATTAACCAAAACGGCCTTGTTGTGCTGGTACTGGGAAAGGCTGAAAGCAAGCAGCCGTAATTTCTCCTGAGGACATGCAGCTTTACTGTATGATTAAATGATAATGGCGTCCTCTTGGGTAAAATATTCTGGAGGTAAAATAGTCCGCCATTTGTATCTCCAGGCGGGGACTACTCAGGAGGACGTCATTATTAGGAGAAAGAAAACTGGAGTTCTACGGATCGGAGCATGGAATGTTAGATCCCTCAATCGGGCAGGTAGGTTAGAAAATTTAAAAAGGGAAATGGATAGGTTACAGTTAGATATAGTGGGAATTAGTGAAGTTCTGTGCAGGAGGAATAAGATTTTTGGTCAGGTGAATATAGGGCTATAAATACAAAATCAAATAGCGGTAATGCAGGAGTAGGTTTAATAATGAATAAAAAAATAGGAGTGCGGGTAAGCTACTACAACCAGCATAGTGAACGCATTATTGTGGCCAAGATAGACACAAAGCCGATGCCTACTAGAGTAGTATAATTTATATGCCAACTAGCTTTGCAGATGATGAAGAAATTGATGAAATGTATGATGAGATAAAAGAAATTATTCAGGTAGTGAAGGGAGACGAAAATGTAATAGTCATTGGTGACTGGAATTCGTCAGTAGGAAAAGGGAGAGAAGGAAACATAGTGGGTGAATATGGATTGGGGCTAAGAAATGAAAGAGGAAGCTGTCTAGTAGAATTTTGCACAGAGCATAACTTAATCATAGCTAACACTTGGTTGAAGAATCATAAAAGAAGGTTGTATACATGGAAGAATCCTGGAGATACTAAACGGTATGAGATAGATTATTTAATGGTAAGACAGAGATTAAGGAATCAAGTTTTTAATTGTAGTAGATTTCCAGGGGCAGATGTGGACACTGGCCATAATCTATTGGTTATGACCTGTAGATTAAAACTGAAGAAACTGCAAAAAGGTGGGAATTTAAGGACATGGGATCTGGATAAGCTGAAAGAACCATAGGTTGTACCGAGTTTGAAGGAGAGCATAAGGGAACAATTGGCAGGAATGGGGGAAAGAAACACAGCAAAAGAAGAATGGGTAGCTCTGAGGGATGTAGTATTGAAAGCAGCAGAGGATAAAGTAAGTCAAATGACGAGAGCTGCTAGAAATCCTTGGGTAACAGAAGAAATATTGAATTTAATTGATAAAAATGCAGTAAATGACGGAGGCAAAAAGGAATACAAAAGGTCTCAAAAATGAGATTGACAGGAAGTGAAAATGGCTAAGCAGGGATGGCTAGAGGGCAAATGTAAGGATGTAGAGGCTTATCTCACTAGGGGTAAGATAGATACTGCCTACAGGAAAATTAAAGAGACCTTTGGAGAAAAGAGAACCACTTGTATGTAGACCAAGAGCTCAGATGGAAACCCAGTTTTAAGCAAAGAAGGAAAGGCAGAAAGATGGAAGGAGTATATAGAGGGTCTATACAACGGCGATGTACTTGAGGACAATATTATGGAAATGGAAGAGGATGTAGATGAAGATGAAATGGGAGATAAGATACTGCTTGAAGAATTTGACAGAGCACTGAAAGACCTGAGTCGAAACAAGGCCCCAGGAGTAGACAACATTCCATTAGAACTACTGACAGCCTTGGTAGAGCCAGTCATGACAAAACTCTACCAGCTGGTGAGCAAGATATATGAGACAGGCGTAATACCCTCAGACTAAAAAAAGAATACAATAATTCCAATCCCAAAGAAAGCAGGTGCTGACAGATGTGAAAATTACCTAACTATCAGTTTAATAAGTCATAGCTGCAAAATACTAACGCGCATTCTTTACAGACGAATGGAAAAACTGGTAGATGCGGACCTCGGGGAGGATCAGTTTGGATTCCGTAGAAATGTTGGAACACGTGAGGCAGTACTGACCTTATGACTTATCTTAGAAGAAAGATTAAGAAAAGCCAAACCTACGTTTCTAGCATTTGTAGACTTGGAGAAAGCTTTTGACAATGTTGACTGGAATACTCTCTTTCAAATTCTGAAGGTGGCAGGGATAAAATACAGGGAGCGAGAGGCTATTTACAATTTGTACAGAAACTAGATGGCAGTCATAAGAGTCGAGGGGCATGAAAGGGAAGCAGTGGTTGGGAAAGGAGTGAGACAGGGTTGTAGCCTCTCCCCGATGTTATTTAATCTGTATATTGAGCAAGCAGTAAAGGAAACAAAAGAAAAATTCGGAGTAGGTATTAAAATTCATGGAGAAGAAGTAAAAACTTTGAGGTTCGCCGATGACATTGTAATTCTGTCAGAGACAGCAAAGGACCTGGAAGAGCAGTTGAACGGAATGGACAGTGTCTTGAAAGGAGGATATAAGATGAACATCAACAAAAGCAAAACGAGGATAATGGAATGTAGTCAAATTAAATCGGGTGATGCTGAGGGAATTAGATTATGAAATGAGACGCTTAAAGTAGTAAAGGAGTTTTGCTATTTAGGAAGTAAAATAACAGATGATGTTCGAAGTAGAGCGGATATAAAATGTAGACTGGCAATGGCAAGGTAACCATTTCTGAAGAAGAGAAATTTGTTAACATTGAGTATAGATTTATGTATCAGGAAATCGTTTCTGAAAGTATGGAGTGTAGTCATGTATGGAAGTGAAACATGTACGATAAATAGTTTGGACAAGAATAGAATAGAATCTTTCGAAATGTGGTGCTACAGAAGAATGCTAAAAATAAGGTGGATAGATTACGTACCTAATGAGGAGGTATTGAATAGAATTGGGGAGAAGAGCAATTTGTAGCACAACTTGACTAGAAGAAGGGATCCGTTGGTAGGACATGTTTTGAGGCATCAACGGATCACAAATTTGGCATTTGAGGGCAGCGTGGATGGTAAAAATCGTAGAGGGAGACCAAGAGGTGAGTACACTAAGCAGATTCAGAAGGATGTAGGTTTCAGTAGGATCTGGGAGATGAAGAAGCTTGCACAGGACAGAGTAGCATGGAGAGCTGCAGCAAACCAATCTCAGGACTGAAGACCACAACAACAACAACAACAAAACATTTTTCGCAAGCTCGGAACCTTCTGGTGCGTCAGAAACTATCACATTCATTTTTCCATAAATACAGTCTACAAATCTCACAAAATTTAACAAGACAACCGTCTGGACCTTACAAAAGTAAGAGAAAGAATGAATAAGTAATTGTTCCTTCTTCTCTTTCAACAACATTCAAATATTCACAAATAATGTTTGACATCGCACTGAGACGGCGCGTTTGTTCCTTGAGCTGGACGTGTAACTCCTTACAAATGGAAGGCCTCAGACATGGCCAACCGATTCGGCTAAAATTTGGCAGGTCGCTTGTGTACCACTTAAAACGGAGGAATCTAAGATATTTTAGGTCAACACCGCCGCGTTATTGAAAAAATCACCCCTAAAAGTTATGAAGAGCAATCGACTCAAAATTGGCGGGATCGATAGATAATTGTAAACAGAGCATTTTTCATCATCAGCTATGGTATCCGAAAACGCATACTATTCCAGAAATCGAGGAAAGAAAGTTTTGCAACTGTCGCTTCTGTTCCAACTTTTTAAACGGTTTTTGCCGACAGCACTGAAAGCGTAACAGCCAAGGTAATTGGCTGGGAATCTGAGAACCCGGGTTCGAATCGCGAGGAAACCCAGTGGATGTTATTATTTTCGTTTGTACTTTTCCATATCTCAATTGATAGGAATAGGAGGGTTTATAAGGTAAGTAAATCTATAAGGAACGATAAAAATAAGGTAGGTAAATAAATTTCTGAAACTTCTTGGGGTAGTAAACATCTAAAATGTTACTCCAGGTCACTTTAGAATGGCTCTTCCAGTCACTGTTACGTGTCCTCATTTTTCGTCGAACAACGAGATGGGTGGTACTTGTCACATAAAAATTTGAAACAAATATACTCACGGCACCAAGAACATCTCATGAATGCAATCTTTCGAAAGCTACACTGTTCCTTCCCAAGAGTAGGCGGAAAACAAACTTGGTTTACATTTCAAAATGTCTTTTTCGGGAATTAATTTTGATGCGTACCACGCATACGATATCATTGCGTGAAAAATCGATGCTGAAAGTTGGTTATGAATTATGTTGTAAATAGTTATTGTATCCGTGCGGTTGTCCATTCCCGCTGGGTTTCCAGAAGCACACTGCAATCCTGAAGCCTGGAAATAAGGTTTTTAACCTGGCGATCGAAATCAACATTACACGGCTGGTACACAGGTGTACAGTTGGGCGGTATTACTTTTACCGTGCACGTTGGCTGACCCTCGCCAACTATAATCATTGTGTCATATAATATAGCATTACTTTGTCCACTCCAGGAATCCACTACTAGAAAAAACTTGCTATCGGAAACGTATGGTTTTAAAAAATTCTCAAGAAATGTTCTGTAAATCGCATTCGTCAGTTTGGAGAAGGTAATGTAAAAATTTTTCAACGAGTCGGTTAAACGGTTGACCTCTTCTATAACCTGAGGACCAAATGTAACATTCGTTTCTTGTAAACACAGGAAAACCTTACGTAACAGTTTTCCAGAGGCTGTAGTGGCATGTTGCGCCGTGTACGAATGTCTTACTAGGTTTTTACTACCAACTGCGACAAGGATTAGTTTTTCTCCCTTATGCGATAACGTGCTTCGAATGTTCACCCAATACTCGCATCCTGTATGACCGGTGTTGATCACGTAATCACTATTAAAACCGCTCATAAGTGACGCCGTTTGCCTGTTGAAAAGAGCTCCCACTTTCTGTATATCTTCTATATTTTGTACTTCCTTATGAGAGACGTATTTAGTGACGCGCCGTTGACGAATTTTATACCCCGATCTGAAATTTTTTGCCCAAGATAATGATGCAGCAGACATAGAATCATTGTTGGCCGTATATTGAAGCGCTGCACCTGCAGCCCACTCCTGAAGTATTCTCGCTGTTACATTCTCGTTACGTCAACAAGATTCGACAAATCGGTCGTAAGTCCACATATTTATCGCCTGGTATTTGTCGTATCTTGTCCCTCCTTTAACGATATCACTTTCCCACAATTTCAAGTCCTTCTTCCGTTCCAGGGCTGTTGTTGCTCCATTCTTTTGCAGTGTTTGTAAGTTCAAATTTGGATGATTCCAGGCTAGCGCTACCGCCTTAACTTTTACTTCAAGGGGTATAGAGCTGTAGTTAAGTCGTTTAGTAACTGGTTCGTGATACTCATCGGGAACGGATGAAGCACATATTCCCAGAGAAGTGGAGATTTCTGAAGTGTTATGACAATTTAGCGATTCACTAGTCGGGATATCTTCCACTGAATCACCTTCTGCTTCGTCTTCATGGTATAGTACCTCAGTATCAAGAAAAGTCATTTCGTTCGTCACCACCAAAAATCTCTCGACCATAGCCGTTCTTATCAACCTGGAACGCCGAGAAACAGACCTGGCTGCTTCCGGTAGTGCGTTGATAATGCATCTGTATTTTGCAAACCAAAACACAGTGACGGTAACTTCCCGCTTGCCATCGTCTGTGACAGGCTCCCAACTATATATTACAACGCTAGTCGAAGGGTGTACATCCTCCGTTACTCAGATTATGCACCTGAAAGATATGACAACAAATAATAACTAGTTACTACGGCATAAACAGACGAGCTAATTTCTACAAACTACATACAACACTCGTCATATGTTACTTACAGAATAACACTGTATTCATTCACGAAACTTATTTCATTCGGCACATTAATGATGGAAAAATCACTACTGTATCCGCCAGGATCGCGGCAGCCTAATGACGGAAAACAACTCTTTCCGATTTACGTCTATAAGGCTCGTGCTGGACACCTTCTCTTTTCCAGATTCACAACTATGATATGACGAAGAGGCAACCGGGACAACATAACTCTCCCCGCGTGCATTCTGTCCCGTGCCTCGCTGTAAACAACCGTCGCGCGGTTGGCTGTCTGTGATCCCTCGTGAGGAATTCGAAGCACTCTTACAAGGGGAGGCCGCCAATTGTGAAATTCAGATTCAATTCATACTGCGCATAATAAAAGCTCATAGCCAGAGGTGCTATGTGGGAAAGCACCAAGATGTCCTTCTCAGCCGCTGTCGAGAAAATCGACAGTTAAAAGAAACCGGCGTGAAATACTCACTACGATTGATAGTTTTCTACAGCGTCGTTGCGCAGCGGTAAGCTCTCGGGTTCGGGTTCGTAATTCCGAAGTTCGCCGGATCGAATCTCGCGCCATGAAACCATTTTTTTTTAGTATTTGTTTTTTGTAATTCAAATGTGTGTACATACATACAATATATATATAATTCCCAGCAATCAGTTGCAACAATTATGCATATAATAAGATGTTGAAAGTCGTTTGTCGTGGAAAAACTGGCAACTTCGAACATCATTATGTTTTCCGCAAACAAAGTTGTATTTCATTAATGTTATTAATTGTTTTCATAATGTTAACCAAGTATAGTTAATGGAAGACGTAGAAACGATATTCCGAAACGAATACGTATAGCGTAAATCAAGCGTTCGAATTAGAATACAAACCCCACGTACACAAATTTGCTGTGGCAGGTATGAAATATAAACTCCGTTACTCGCTCGTTACACTCGAAGGACAGATGTTGAATGGGCCGAAACGAGTCGCCGCATAACAGCGTAGTTGCCTGCCAACTTCGAAAGAAGGTAGGTGCGGTCCCTAGCGCAACTTATAACATCGTCGAAAATCAGTGCGGACGTGAGAGCTTTGGTACACCCTGTTAAACAAACGGAAAAATTGAGGCGGTACAATTGGACAGCGATCCGCCTTCACCAACATGTGTAAGCAATTCATATATGAATTACAAAACACTAATAATAAAAAATGTTGCATGGCGCGAGATTTTGTTTTTTTTTTTATTTTTCCGCCTCTCCCGACACGCTTCATATACCCTGCACTGCTTATGCTGCTAATTAGTTGGTTAGGCGTTCCAATGATTTTTTTATTTTGTATATTTGTTTTATTTCATTTTTGTTCATTGTATCTGCTCGGGGCAGACATCGCAAGACACCCGTTTCAGTTAGTCGTTGATCCATTAACTCAGTTTTTTTATTACAGACGGCAGCTAACACACTGACCGAACACGCTAAGCTACCGTGCCGGCTGTTCGATCCGGCCACCTTCGGATCACGAACCCGAGCGTTTACCGCTGATCCACGACGCTGTAGAAAACTATCAATCGTAGAGAGTATTTCACCGCAACGGTTTCTTTTAACTGTCGATTTTCTCGACAACGGCTGAGAAGTGCATCTTGGTGTTTTGCCACATTACACCTCTGGCCATGAGCTTTTATTATGCGCAGTAGGGATCGAATCTGAATTTCACAATTGGCGGCCTCCCCTTGTTAGTCGTAGTTGTGGTCATGTGACAAGCCTTAAAAGTTTAATACTTTACTAACCATTGGCGTTGGGGTAATTAGTTTGCCTACTTTATTATTATCATTCTTTATTAATTTATTTACCTTATTAACCATCCTATCCCTATCAATTGAGATATGGAAAAATACAAACGAAAATAATAACATCCGCTAGGGTTCTCCGATTCCCAGCCAGTTAGTTACCTTAGCTGTTCCGCTATCGCCGCTGTCGGCGAAAAGCGTTTACCATGTGGGTACAGGAGCGACAATTGTAAAAGTTTCTTTCCTCAATTTTTGGAAAAGTTTGCGTTTGCGGACCCCATACCTGATGATGAAAAATGCTCTATTTACAATTATCTATCGATCGCTCTAATTCTGAGTCCGTTGCTCGTCAAAACCTTTAGGGTTGATTTTCTCAAAATTGCGGAGGTGTTGACCCAAAAGATCTTGGACTATTTCATTTTAGGTTCTACACAAGCAACCTGCCAAATTTGAGCCGAATCGGTTGGCCGTGTCTGAGGCCTTCCCCTTGTTAGCCAGGATCGGCGACTACCTGCCCGCGCCTATCATCCGTCCCATACATGTCCGTCCTGCACACACATAATTGTGGTGCAGTAGATACATTCTACTTTACCACACTCGTCTCTAAAATAACCCGTGTTCAAGACGGTGGAAATACGAGGGTCTCTAGAATTTACCCCGAAATTCTCGAGACACTACAATGCCTTTCAGAATGCTGGAAGTTAGCAAAGTATAATTATTAAATTGTCATTACTTCAACACCCCCATCAATTTAATACTTTCCTTAATTACCCGTAAAATTCACTATCCCCAGCTTTTGAGATATTTTACCAAAAGCAACTAGGACTGGACATTTCAGTAAACTGCCATTTGTTCCTCGGAGCTAATGTATTGAACATTTAGATGGCCTCGCCCTGTATAAAGAACAACAGCCGTTCTATCACATTTCGTTGTCTCTGATGAACCCTCACCATCGAGGACAACATACTGCGTACTATTTTTCAAGAAGTTTTCGAGCCATTCACATATCTGTGAACTTATTCGATATGCTCGTAGTTTCTTTAACAATCTACAATGGGGCACGATGTCAAATTCTTTCCGGAAATCTAGAAATATGGAATCTGCCTGTTGCCCTTCATACATAGTTCTCAGTATGTCACGTGAGGAAAGGGCAAGCTGAGTTTCGCACTTACGATGCTTCCTAAAGCCATGTTGATTCGTCGACGTATGTTGCTTAGCCTCACGTAAGTCTATTATAATCGAACTGAGAATGTGTACAGGGAGTTTGCAGCAATCAGAAGTTTGGGATATTGGTCTCTAATTTTACGGGTCCGTTTCTTTACCTCTCTATATACTGGAGTCATCTGCGCTTTTTTTCCAGTCGCTTGGAACTTCGCGCTGGGCGAGGGATCTACGACAAATGCAGGTAAGGGACCAATGACGTATAACACTCCTTGTAAAATCCCAAACCTATAACAATATTAATATACAGAAGAAAACGCTGCGATCTTATGCACCATCCTAATAGCTTGCGATCTCAGAATTTGCGGCGTGAGGCACCGTCACACGTCGCGAGGGCCAGGGAAGACCACCCTCCCTTGGAAAAAGCACTTGCATTAACGTGCCTGTATACTAGACTTGCAGTCATTACGACACTCGCTTTCTAAGTGGCGCACACATTCCGCCAGTATCACGGTTATCGCCTGCTCGTTAGACAGCCAGCTATACACGCCAGCTCCTATCTAGCTCAGCTCCACCTGTCTGTCAAAACAGTGCGCATATAGCCGCGCCAGTCTCTCGTACTCTGCGCGAGAAAATTCAACATTTCTTCTTTTAAAATATGTAAAATTAAATCAATACGTTTTTCAGTTTACTGCAAATATTACTTTTTGAAGCACTGTAATCATTTTCTTTCTTTAACTACAAATAGTGGGGATAATATGAAAAATGTTCTCAAACATAATTTTGAGTGTCGAGTGTAGAGTATATACGAAATTTGGAAGGCTTCCTAACACCAAACGCTGACTGGAAGTATCTTGTATGATGAGGGGCCCTGTAGTCTGCAGGTTGACAGAAACTGTTCCGTCAGTGGAGGCGCGCCTATTTGGTAAAACATCCACACCACGTCTCCGTGCGACTTATCGCCAGCCACGGGTGGGTCTTGCACCTGTCCTGGAGAGTGGTGGCGTGTTTCAGCCCGAATTAATGGAGCGCTCTGTTAGTTCAGAGACAGGTCTCCGTGCCGGCGCTGACGCACGGCGTGGTAGGAGGTCCGCAAAACCTCAGGCGTGGTGGGGATGTTTTGGACTTTGCGAGGGAAATAAGGAATCAACTTTTACATTAGTATGGCCAGTGTAGCGGGCTGTGTGTAGCCTTCTTATCTTGAGAATCTGCAACTCTATTGGAATTTTCGTAAGAATCTTTACATACTTCTGCAGAACTGATATTTTTCATGTTCATTAGTGAATTACGGCGCTGCTGTTATTACGCAGATTAATCTTAGTGATTCAGCTCATATAATGTGAGTTACTTTTTCGTTGTTTAATGAAGCTGTTTAATTAAACAGTAATAAAGTACCCAATATCAATCTGGAAATATCCACCAGGCTGTGGCTAAGCCATGTCTCTACAAAATCCTTTCTTCCAGGAGAGCCAGTTCTGCAACGCTCGCAGAAGAGCTTCGGTGAATTTAGGAAGGTACAATTGAAGCTGTGAGGACGGGTCGTGAGTCGTGCTTGGGTAGCTCAGACGGCAGAGAACGCCCTGAGGCAAATATCCCGAGTTCGAGTCTCGGTCCGGCACACAGTTTTAATCTGCCAGGAAGCGCCAGTAATAAAGTAAACTTTCATTACATCAGATTGTTGCTGCTTACAAGTGTTACTCCACAGTAATGGCCCATACGAAGGAATGAACACCGCAGCTGCAACAAATCCCAGCCACCAGGTTATGCGATGAAAGCTGCCTCGTTGTGGGATTGTGGTTCTGGCTCGGAACCTGGGTCATTTTCTTGCAGGTATCGCCAGTTTTTCTCATCCAGATCGTTGCCCGAGTCAGAATGTGTGGCATGAGAACACCCATGCGTACCGGTCTAGATATGAGATGCACACAGACGTATATCTCATTAAGGATATTATGAATGCAGTTACCATGTTAGTTTGGTCGCGGTACGTGGTAGTGGCTGAGTGAAGTAGGCAAAATCCGCGAAATATGGAGCAATAAATACTCTTCGGTAATACTAAATAATATGCACTGAAGCGCCAAACAGACTGGTATAGGCATGCGTATTCAAATACAGGCTGAATACGGCGCTGCGGTCGGCAACGGCAATATAAGAGAACAGCTGACACGCTCAGTTGTTAGATCGGTTACTACTGCTACAATGACAGGCTATCAAGATTTAAGTGAGTTTGAACGTGATGTTATAGTAGGCGCACGAGCTATGGGACACAGCATCTCCAAAGTAGCGACGAAGTGAGGATGTATGTGTAGTGAACCGTGAATATCAGGAATCCCGTAAAATATCAAGTCTCCCACATCGCTGCGTCCGAATCATTTAACGAAACATCATCGATATGGGCTTTCGGAGCTGAAAGCCCACTCGTGTATCCTTGATAAGTGCACGACACAAAGCTTTACGCCTGCACTAGGCCCTTCAACACCGATATTGGACTATTGGTGACTGGAAATATGTTGCATGGTCTGACGACTCTCGTCCAAAAGAACGGACACAATTGCTGACCTGAGGCCGTCTAGAACGAAATTACGATTGTATTAATACCTTGAGCTGCTGACGGGCGTTGACGTATAGCAACGGGGACTGGTGAAAATGTGTGCCCGACCGGGATAGAGCGTCCTTCATGTAAGCAGGAGATCCCGGGTTCGAGTCCCGGTCGGGGCACACATTTTCACCTGTGCTCGTTTATATATATCAAAGCCCATCAGCAGCTGAAGGTGTTAATGTAATTCTAACCTCAGACATTAGTCAAGCCATGCCACGTCGAGTTGCGGTACTTCCGTGTACTCACGGGGGCTTTACACGATGTTAGGGAGGTGTCCCAGTTTCTTTGGCTCTTCAGTGTATATGACTTAAGAGCATTGCCATATATGTAAAAGTGTTTTGATTGTATCACTTATGATGCAATTTAGTGGTGATAGAGTCTTCAACGTGTTTCATCAGTACTGTGGTGGCCTGAGGTGAGTGATTGTGGTTGGCAGATACCTCAGTGTACTGTGGGATGTAGAACACTTAGTTCTCTCAGAAAAGGCTATATTCTCTATTACCTTTGAACTTTACCGCATTACTTAATATACACGCTTATACAATCCTCTCCCTGTTGCATCCATACTGGCATTAACGTTGCGTTACGCGACATATTTAACAGCAGTAATACTCTCTTAAAATAATGCTATTTAAATGAAGCTCGAAATGCGAGGAAGCTGCCTTATGTCATTAGGCATGTACTTTTCATTGCATATATGTAATATATTGTTTTCATAATATTTTCTTACAGACTATATTTGCAGTTACTGACGGAAACGCGCAAAATCGTGAAAAGCATTATACATATGAAGAAAAAGCGAAATGCTTATGCGAGATCACTGTAGAGAATCGTTCGGTTACTCATTTGTTTGTTACGAGTGGTTTTACCTCGTAGTATATCTGGATTTTTTTTTCTTTGTGACTCTGTTGATTGTCGGCAAACTGCAATTAACGAAAACGCACTGGGACATTAAAAACTGATATATTTATTAAAGTTTGAATAATGAAACTGGGCAAGCATCGTATGGCGTCTGTCAAATGAAACAATAAACGCATTTTCATATGTACGGTAAAGTTCGTAAATCACAGAGTATGTAGCTCTTCCTAAGAGTATTTGTTGCTCAGTATTTCGCGAATTTCTGTTCGCCACACTTATCCACTGTCACGCACCAAGACAGAAGTCCCTTACTATCTTACTAACAGCGTGAGACCAAGCGATAGCTACGAACATAACAAGGAGTCGGTGGCAGTCCGTCATGCAGGAAAGTGTGTAAGTAAAAGAAATAAAAGAAAATTAAAAGGAAACATTCCTACGGCCTACCCAAACCATTGTTTCTTGTTTCCCAATCGCGGTAGATGGCGCTGTAATCGACGAATATCCACTGTGCCTGTTTTTGCATTTAAGACACAAAGTATTTACGATGTAAATGAAAACCTTTCTGTTCAAAAGGTACATACTGATCTTCAGACATTGCTTGAGTGTGTTGTAAATGTGTACGGGGCAAATAAAAGACATTTCTAGCAAATAAGCTACTTGTATGGTAACGTAGTTTTCTGTTTCCTACGGGGTGGCTGTGATTGTATCACTTATGATGCAATTTAGTGGTGATAGAGTCTTCAACGTGTTTCATCAGTACTGTGGTGGCCCGAGGTGAGTGATTGTGGTTGGCAGATACCTCAGTGTACTGTGGGATGTAGAACACTTAGTTCTCTCAGAAACCACGTGAATGCATCGCCGGGCGTTGTGGCCAAGCGGTTGTAGGCGTTTCAATCTGGAACCGCGCGATCGCTACTGTCGCAGGTTCCAATCCTGAGTTCTGAGTTGTAGGGCACTGATGACCTCAGATGTTAAGTCCCATAGTGCTCAGAGCCATTTGAACCATTTGAAGCTGAATGCTTCACTTCGGTCGTCTCCCTCGAACTCCTCCAACAGGGTGACTGATTTAGATGTGCGTTTCCGCCCAACCGCTGTAAATCTCACGCTGGCCGCTACGCGGAACACAAACCACAACCACTCTAATAAGTTAAAATGCCCACAAGGTGTTAATGACAGGCTCGCCTGCCATGGATACTCTACGAAATCAAGCATTCCAATGGTGAGCGGCATGGGTGCTCAGCGATAGTAAGCATCCCGATGGGAACAAAATAGTATTACCTCAAAATCTTGTTACCGGATCACGTTAAACGTCGATTCTAAGCAGACACTGGAACCGGTAACCACGTTACACTCTACAGGCCAATTTGGAAGAGTCAAGTAGGTATCCCACTGCTGTCCAGGGCGCCTCCAGACACACTTTCGCTCAGTTCGAAGCGGGACTCAAGAATGAAGACAGCTCTACCCCAGCCAATGAGATTCCAGGCCGAAAGCGTTTGTGGAAACCTCATGGACAGTGGTGGTATACCACCATACGACCCGACAACCAGGAGTCATGCTCCGGGGTGCCATTACTTTTCACAGTAAGGCCTCTTTGGTTGTCAGCCACGACACCCTTACAGCACAGCAGTCCAAGACATTGCACGTGCTGTTTTTTTTTTTTTTTTTTTTGTTCTTCATGAGAAGCCATTCTGGTCTGACACTTCAGAAAGACAATGCCTGTCAGCACACGGCGAGAGTTTCTACTGCTTGTCTTCGTCCTTGCCAAACCATACCTCGGCCGGCAAGATCGCCTGGTCTCTCTCCAACTGAGAACGTTCGGAGCATTATGGGCAGCACCTCATCTGCATGGATACTCTGCAAATTACATTGAAGTGCCTGGCAGAGGGATCATAGAACCACCTTCACAATCCTCTATTATTCGAAACTCATAAACCTCGCGGAAACAACGAACACCCTTATCTTTTCGTACGGGCTCTGCTTTCCCTTATCATGGTGATCGTTTCTCCCTGTGTAGTCAGTGTCAACAATATATTTTCGCATTTGGAGGGGAAGGTTGGTGAATTTCATGACAAGATTCCGTCGGAACGAAAAACGGCTTTCTTTTAATGATGTCCAGCCCAAATCCTTCAACACTTTCCAGGTGTTGCATTTCGCGTTTAAGGTGCTGCGGCTCACATATTCGTGCTGCTCGCGTTACGAGCGTCTGAATCATGCCTCTTTTCTGGCTCGGGTGGTGGTTTGACAGTTTGTGCAGATATCGGTCCGTGTGCGTCGGTTTTCGGTACACGCTATGTCCCAGGTTTTGGCCATCCCTTGTGACCAGCACATCTAGAAGTGGTAGTTTTTTGTCCTTTTCCACTTCCATGGTAAATTTTATGTTGGCGTGGAGGTTGTTCAAGTGTCTTAGGAAGTCACCGAGCTGTTCTTCACCATGGCTCCACACGACGAAAGTATCATCGACGTACCTGTACCACACCTTAGGTTTACAAGTCGCCGAGTCCAGTGCCTGTGCTTCGAAATGTTCCATGAAGAAGTTGGCCACCACTGGACTAAGAGGACTACCCATGGCAACGCCTTCCAGCTGTTCGTAGAAATTGCCATTCCACGTGAAATAGCTCGTGGTGAGACAGGCATGGAAGAGCTTCATGATGTCTTGCGGGAAAATGGAACCGATGTGCTCCAGAGCGTCACTGAGTGGCACTTTCGTAAACAAAGAAACAATATCAAAGCTGACCAGGATGTCGTTTGGTGCAAGTTTTAGTTTCTTCAGCTTCTCGATGAAATGTCCTGAGTCCTTTACGTACGTGTCGGTCTTCCCCACGTGCGGCTGGAGCAGAGAGGCCAAGTGTTTTGCCAGTTTATATGTCGGTGAGCCAGGAGCGCTAACAATCGGTCTTAATGGAACGTTGTTCTTATGGATCTTAGGTAATCCATACAGGCGAGGTGGTAGGGCTTCTGTGTTGCGCAGGTATCTCTGTATGTCCTCCGGAATAGAAGATGCCTTGATTAACCGATTCGTATTCCGTGTGATACGCTGCGTCGGATCTGTGCTTAGTTTTCGGTACGTCGTCGGATCTAATAGGTCTCGGATCTTTTGTTTATAATCTTGGGTCTTCATTACGACGGTCGCATTCCCGTTATCGGCAGGCAGTACCAATATACTCTTGTCAGCGTTAAGATTCTTAATAGCTTGTACTTCTTCTTTCTTCAGATTGCATGCTGGTGGTTTAGCTCGGCGCAGTATCCTGGCTGTTTCAGTGCGTATTTCCTCTGCCCTTTCACAAGGAAGGGTCCGAATGGCCGCTTCGGTGTTAGCAATGATGTCCTCCACAGGTATAGTTCTCGGGATGACAGCGAAATTCCCTCCTTTTTGAAGGGACCCACTTGCAGTGTCAGGAATATACCGCTTACCATGCGCATGCGGGAAAGTTTATGTCGGAATGACTGGAAGATCAATCAACACCAGGATCAAAGAACATAAGCGACATTGCAGGTTGGGACAGGTGGAAAAATCGGCCGTGGCAGAACACGCACTGAGTGAGACCGACCAGGTACATGTAATAAAATTCACCGACACGGAAGTTCTGGCTGTAGAGAAGCACTATCACACCCGCTTGTACAGAGAAGCTGTAGAAATACACAAACACGGGAACAGCTTCAACAAGAAAGAAGAAAGCCTTAAGGTAAACGGCTCCTGGCTTCCCGTACTGCAGAGAACGACCGTAGCAGGTAGCAAGAGGAGAAACGCACCGGAAATGACCGCGGAAATGACCGCGGAGAAGCCCTCGGACGTTGGCGCGCAAGGTACATATAGTCTGCGGCCGCGAGCCCGGCTCCAGTTCACCTCCGGCAATGGAGGGTGAAGCTTTGACAATGCCATCCACTCGTGCTGGCGAAACGTCAGCAAAATCATCACACGAACGTCGGCCGAAGAACCCGAGACAGAAGCAAATAAGCAGTTTGTCAACAAGTGGCCACGAAAGTCTTAACAATTTTGTATTGCGCCTCTACGGGGAGGAAATTTGCAGATTGTACCGACGCCTTGACCAACAACGGAAGAAGAAAGCGCGATTGATGTCCTCTCTCTCCTTCCTTTCGCGGTGCAGAGATGAAGATGCTACACCGAAGTTCTTGAAATGTAAGCGCCTATTCACCACCGCCCAAGCTCATCGTATCTACAACAGAATGGAACGAGCTTTTCTTCGTGAGCGAATTCACACAATACGGAGAAACTTGGCAAAAACGGATCAGGAACTTTTGGACATGTTCTACCAACTAAGTAGCAGAATGCATCGAGACGACTGGGACAAGATCGACAGCATCACTTACAGGAGCATGGAGAATGAACTCGAGCGCTGCACAGAGCGACAGAAGAAAAAGTTTGAAGGATTCCGGAAGAAGACTGACAAGGCGATTCCCGACAAGTCACGCACGGTGGTCAACCTCACTGAACGACAATTGACCGAAGAGGAAGTATCCGTTCTTCAAAAAGGAGGGAATTTCGCTGTCATCCCAAGAACTATACCTGTGGAGGACATCATTGCTAACACCGAAGCGGCCATTCGGACCCTTCCTTGTGAAAGGGCAGAGGAAATACGCACTGAAACAGCCAGGATACTGCGCCGAGCTAAACCACCAGCATGCAATCTGAAGAAAGAAGAAGTACAAGCTATTAAGAATCTTAACGCTGAGAAGAGTATATTGGTACTGCCTGCCGATAAGGGGAATGCGACCGTCGTAATGAAGACCGAAGATTATGAACAAAAGATCCGAGACCTATTAGATCCGACGACGTACCGAAAACTAAGCGCAGATCCGACGCAGCGTATCACACGGAATACGAATCGGTTAATCAAGGCATCTTCTATTCCGGAGGACATACAGAGATACCTGCGCAACACAGAAGCCCTACCACCTCGCCTGTATGGATTACCTAAGATCCATAAGAACAACGTTCCATTAAGACCGATTGTTAGCGCTCCTGGCTCACCGACATATAAACTGGCAAAACACTTGGCCTCTCTGCTCCAGCCGCACGTGGGGAAGACCGACACGTACGTAAAGGACTCAGGACATTTCATCGAGAAGCTGAAGAAACTAAAACTTGCACCAAACGACATCCTGGTCAGCTTTGATATTGTTTCTTTGTTTACGAAAGTGCCACTCAGTGACGCTCTGGAGCACATCGGTTCCATTTTCCCGCAAGACATCATGAAGCTCTTCCATGCCTGTCTCACCACGAGCTATTTCACGTGGAATGGCAATTTCTACGAACAGCTGGAAGGCGTTGCCATGGGTAGTCCTCTTAGTCCAGTGGTGGCCAACTTCTTCATGGAACATTTCGAAGCACAGGCACTGGACTCGGCGACTTGTAAACCTAAGGTGTGGTACAGGTACGTCGATGATACTTTCGTCGTGTGGAGCCATGGTGAAGAACAGCTCGGTGACTTCCTAAGACACTTGAACAACCTCCACGCCAACATAAAATTTACCATGGAAGTGGAAAAGGACAAAAAACTACCATTTCTAGATGTGCTGGTCACAAGGGATGGCCAAAACCTGGGACATAGCGTGTACCGAAAACCGACGCACACGGACCGATATCTGCACAAACTGTCAAACCACCACCCGAGCCAGAAAAGAGGCATGATTCAGACGCTCGTAACGCGAGCAGCACGAATATGTGAGCCGCAGCACCTTAAACGCGAAATGCAACACCTGGAAAGTGTTCTGAGGAGCAATGGGTACTCCACAAATGATATTAGAAGTGTAACAGAGCCAAACCACCGGCGAAGTAAGAAACCAGAAAAAGAAATGTCGGGTACGGCCTTTCTGCCATACATTCCCAGAGTGACGGACAGAATCGGCCGTATATTACACAAGCACGGCGTAAAGACAATTTTCAAACCGACAAGGAAGATCAAAGAATGTCTTAGATCGGCAAAGGATAAAAGGGACCCACTTGCAATGTCAGGAATATACCGCTTACCATGCACATGCGGGAAAGTTTATGTCGGAATGACTGGAAGATCAATCAACACCAGGATCAAAGAACATAAGCGACATTGCAGGTTGGGACAGGTGGAAAAATCGGCCGTGGCAGAACACGCACTGAGTGAGACCGACCAGGTACATGTAATAAAATTCACCGACACGGAAGTTCTGGCTGTAGAGAAGCACTATCACACCCGCTTGTACAGAGAAGCTGTAGAAATACACAAACACGGGAACAGCTTCAACAAGAAAGAAGAAAGCCTTAAGGTAAACGGCTCCTGGCTTCCCGTACTGCAGAGAACGACCGTAGCAGGTAGCAAGAGGAGAAACGCACCGGAAATGACCGCGGAAATGACCGCGGAGAAGCCCTCGGACGTTGGCGCGCAAGGTACATATAGTCTGCGGCCGCGAGCCCGGCTCCAGTTCACCTCCGGCAATGGAGGGTGAAGCTTTGACAATGCCAGCCACTCGTGCTGGCGAAACGTCAGCAAAATCATCACACGAACGTCGGCCGAAGAACCCGAGACAGAAGCAAATAAGCAGTTTGTCAACAAGTGGCCACGAAAGTCTTAACAATTTTGGATTCTGGATTTGTAGTAACCATACCAACAAACACACACAAATGAGGGAGGAGCTTTCTGTAGCTTCCCTCACAAATACTTTACATCAGGTAATGGATGAAATGTAATAATTGTGTCTGTGTCCTAATCATACCAACAACAGATGCAAGTGAGGGTGGATCTTTCTGTAGCTTCTCTCAGAAATACATCACATAGGGTAATAGATGAAATGCGATGATTCTGGGCTTATAGTATCCATACCAACAAACAAACACAAGTGCTGGTGGAGCTTTCTGTAGCATCCCACAGAAATATTTCACATCAGGTAAGGGATGAAATGTAACCACAGTGTCTGTATAGTAATCTTACCAACAAACAGATGCAAGTGAGGGAGGAGCGTTCTGCATCTTTTCTCAGAAATACTTCACATAGGGTTGTAGATGAAATGCTATGTTTCTGGCATGGTAGTAACCATACCAACAAACAAAATCCAGATGAGGGGGGAGCTTTCTGTAGCTTATCTCAGAAATACTTCACATTAGGTAATGAATGAAATGTAATGATTGTGTCTGTGTACCAATGATACCAACAAACAGATGCAAGTGAGGGATGAGCTTTCTGCAGCTTCTCTCTGAAATACATCAAATAGGGTAATAGATTAAATGCAATGATTCTGGCTTAGTAGTAATCTTACCAACAAATGCACGTCATAGAGGGAGGAGCTTTCTGTAGCTTCCCTCAAAAATACACCATATCAGGTAATGGATGAAATGTAATGATTGTGTCTGTGTACCAATCATACAAACAAACAGATGCAAGTGAGGGAGGCGCTTTGTGTAGCTTCCCTCAGAAATACTTCACATCAGGAAATGGATGAAATGTAATGATTGTGTCTGTTTAATCAAGCCAACAAACAGATGCAAGTGAGGGAGGAGCTTTCAGCATCTTCTCTCTGAAATACATCACATAGGGTAATAATTGAAATGCGATGATTCTGGCTTTGTAGTAACAATGCCAACAAACAAATGCAAATAAGTTGGGAGCTTTCTGTAGCTTACGGCAGAAATACTTCACATCAGGTAATGGATGAAATGTAATGATTGTGTCTGTTTAGTCAAACCAACAAACAGATGCAAGTGAGGGAGGAGCTTTCAGCATCTTCTCTCTGAAATACATCACATTGGGTAATAGTTGAAATGCAATGATTCTGGATTTGAAGTAACCATGCCAACAAACAAATGCAAATGAGGGGGGAGCTTTCTGTAGCTTACCTCAGAAATACATCACATCAGGTAATGGAAGAAATTTAATGATTGTGTCTGTGTATTAATCATACCAACAAACAAATGCAAGTGAAGGAGGAGTTTTCTGTACCTTTTCTCTGAAATACATCACAGAGGATAATGGATGAATGGAGGAGTTTTTTGTAGCTTCTGTCAGAAATAATTCACATCAGGTATTGGATGAAATGTAAAGATTGTGTCTGTGTACTAATCATACCAGCAAACAGACGCAAGTGAGGGAGGAGCTTTTTGCAGCTTCTGTCAGAAATAGTTGACATAGGGTAGTAGATGAAATGTAGATTTTACGAACAAACAGATGCAAGAGAGGGAGGATCGTTGTACAGCTTGTCTCAGAAATACTTCACATAGGGTAGTACCTGAAATTCGATGTTTCTGTCTTTGTAGCAACCATACCAAAAAACAAATCCAAATGTTGGGGGAGCTTACTGTAGCTTCTCTCAGAAATACTTCACATAAGCTAATGAATGAAATGTAATGATTGTGTCTGTGTACTAATCATACCAACAAACAGATTCAAGTTAGGGTGTAGCTTTCTGCAGCACCTGTCTTAAATACATCTCATTGGGTAAAATATGAAATACGATGACTCTTGCTTTCTAGTAACCATACCAAAAAAAAAACAAACGCAAATGTGGTAGTAAGCTTTCTGTAGCTTTTCTCAAAAATATTTCTCAGAAGTCCAATAGATGAAATGCGTTGATTCTGGCTTTGTAGTAACCATTCCAACAAACAAACGTAAATGAGGGGCGAGCTTTCTGTAGTATCCCTCAGACGAACTCAACATCAGCTAATGGATGAAATGTAATGATTGTGTCTGTGTAATAATCATACCAACAAACAAATGCATGTGAGGGAGGAGCTTTCTGCTGCTTCTCTCTGAAGTGCATCATTAAGGGGAAAAAAATGAAATCCGATGATTCTGCCTTTATAATAACCATACCAATAACCTAAGTCAAATGTGGGAGGTGCTTTCTGTAGCTATTCTCAGAAATAGTTCACGTAGGGTAATAGATGTATTGCGATGAATCTGGCTTTGTAGTAACCCTACCAACAAACATACGCAAATGATTGAGGAGCTTTCTGTAGCTTCCTTCAGAAATACTTCACGTCATGCAATAAATGAAATGTATTGATTGTGTGTGTGTACTAAACATACCAACAAACAGATGTAAGGGAGGGACGAGCTTTCTGCAGCTTCTCTCAGAAATACTTCACATAGGGTGAAAGATGAAATGCTATGATTCTGGCTTTGTAGTAACCTTAAGTACAAACAAACACAAAAGAGGGTGGAACTTTCTGTAGCTTCCATCAGAAATACTTCACATCAGGTAATGTGTGATATGTAATGATTGAGTCTGTGTACTAATCATATCAACAAACAGATGCAAGTGAGAGTGAAGTATTCTGCAGCTTCTCACTGAAATACATCACATAATGTAATAGATGAACTGCGATGATACTGGCTTTGTAGTAACCATACCAACAAACAAACGCAAATGAGGGAGGAGCTTTCTGTTGATTTCCTCAGAAATATTTCACAGAGTTTAATAGATGAAATGCTATGATTCTGGCTTTGTACTAACTATACCAACAATCAGATTAAAGGAAGGGTGGAGCTTTCTGCAGCTTCTCTCTGAAATACATCACATTGGGTAATAGATGAAATGCAATGATTCTGGCTTTGTAGTAACCACAGTAACAAACAAATGCAAATGACGCAATAGCTTTCCGTAGCTTTTCTCAGAAATACTTTACATAGGGTAATAGATAAAATGTGATGATTCTGGCTTTGTAGTAACTATACCAACAACCAAATGCAAATGAGGGAGGAGCATTCTGTAGCTTACCTCAGAAATACATCACATCAGGTAATGGATGAAATGTAATGACTGTGTCTCTGTACTAATCATAAAAACAACCATATGCAAGTGAGGGAGGAGCTTTCTGAGCTTCTCTCTGAAATACATTACATAGGGTAATAGATGAATTGTGATGATTCTGGCTTTGTAGTAACCATACCAACAAACTAATGCATATGAGGGAGAAGCTTTCTGTAGCTATTCTTAGAAATAATTCACTAAGGGTAATAGATGAAGTGCGATTATTCTCGCTTTGTAGTAACAATACTAACAAACAAACGTAAGTGATGGTGCAACTTTCTGTAGCTTCCCTCAGAAATACTTCACATCAGGTAATGGATAAGTAGCTGGAACTATTCTGGAATTTGTATCTATCATCGCCACCAAAAAATGACAGAGTCCAGCAATTCTACCTGCTATTCCACCTACTGACATGCAATCGCCACCACATTGCGCAATCACTGTAATAGAGTACTATAATGATGTACAGTGATGGATCAGCTAAATGGATGTGTTAGTGTGCTCAAATATAAGGTAATTTATAACTGAGTTTATGTACCTACCTTGAATTTTCTCCTTACCATAACACCTATCAGGTTCCTCTCTGTTTGAACTAAAGTGTTTTCCGAGTGTCACTACTGAAAGAACATTAAAGACCAGTGTTTTTGCTAATTAATGCCACTTGAACATAAAAAAATAAAGTTAATGAAAGTAATTTTCCTAATAAAACAGCTTATTAATGCATTGTTGCCAACTTTAAATTAAGAGTTCGAGAGGCTGAGGCTTATAAGTTTTGCTTCATAAATGATCTCATTACTGCCTGTTGTAAATCACAGAAGGTGAGTCAGTATCTTACATCTATGTTAATTTAGTGTGTCAATGTAGTAAAAGTGGAAAACTGCAGTGTGGAACATTATATACTCAAGTCTGCTAAGTGTTTGTCTCTGATGTGTATTAGAAGTGCTTATTAATAATATATCAGGATCCACAGTTTGTCTATTGGGTTATTGCTTGGTAACAAGTAACAGAAAGACCACTAATTAGGAAAACCTTAATTTCTTTAATCAAATGATAGTGAGGAGCAACCTGTAAGTGGATTCAAATTAACTTTCATTTTAAATAGGAACGTACTTAACTGAGAGAGACTTAACCTATATCCAATTAATGATTCTGCAGTTAATAGTAATAATGTTATAAAGACCATTCAGTTTGTGTAAGCCCTGAAAGTAATAGTGTGTTTCAGTATCTGTTATAATTTTGCAAATAGTTTGTGCTGCTTTAACTGTTAGTTTCAATCGTACCGTACCCACATGAATGTGCCAAGAGTATACCGCTCTCGCATGTGACAAAATATAGGTTGTGTTTATCCATTCAAGTTTCTAATAACTATTTTCTTGAACAAGAATGTTAATCATTCTCTTGCCTACTTAGGCTGGCGACCGTTTTCTTTACCTGTTAAACAGTGCAGATAGGCAAAATTTTGTTTATTACTGTTCAAATATTTCCGTAATTCTGACTTTCATTTCCGATAAGCCACTTCCGTTAGGTACAACACGGTCAACACAACAAAATTCCTCCCAGAGGGTAACACTGCTCTGTTGCATTATACCATAATTGCTTTAATAATATTGTTTTACTTCACAACCTGCTTTAAGGTTATGGTTCAGCAGCAGCAGACAATAGTGTTATAAGCTTTCATCAGCTTCCCTCAGAAATATTTCACATCAGGTAATGGATGAAATGTAATGATTGTGTCTGTGTAGTAATCATTCCAACAAACAGATGCAAGTGAGGGAGGAGCTTTCTGCAGCCTCCCTCTGAAATACATCACATAGGGTAAGAGATGAAATGTGATGATTCTGGCTTTGTAGTAACCACACCAACAAACAAACACAAATGACGGAGGAGCTTTCTGTAGCTTCCCTCAGAAATACTACACATCAGGTAATGGGTGAAATGTAATGATTGTGTCTGTGTACTAATCATTCCAACAAACAGATACAAGTGAGGAAGGAGCTTTCATCAGCTGAAATAAATAACATAGGATAATGGATGAAATGCAATGATTCTGGTTTGTAGTAACTATACCATCAAACAAATGAAAATGAGGGAGGAGCTTTCTGTAGCTGCCCTCAGAAACACTTCACATCAGGTAATGGGTGAAATGTAATGATTGTGTCTGTATACTAATCATTCCAACAAACAGATACAAGTGAGGAAGGAGCTTTCATCAGCTGAAATAAATCACATAGGGTAATGGATGAAATGCAATGATTCTGGCTTTGTAGTAACTATACCATCAAACAAACGAAAATGAGGGAGGAGCTTTCTGTAGTTTTCCTCAGAAATACTTAACATTGGGTAATAGATGAAATGCGATGATTCTGGATTTGAAGTAGCCGTAGTAACAAACAAATGCAAATGAGGGTGGAGTTTTCTGTAGCTTCCCTCAGAATTATTTGACATCAGGTAATGGATGAAATCTAATCATTGTGTCTCTGTACTAATCAGATACAAGTGAGGGAGGAGCTTGATGCTGTATCCCTCTGAAATACATCAAATAGGGTAAAAAATTTAAACCAAAGATTCTGGATTTGTGATAACCATACAGACAAACTAATGCAAATGATTTAGGAGCTTTCTGTAGCTATTCTCAGAAATAATTCTCATAGGGTAATAGATGAAATGCGATGATTCTGGCTTTGTAGTAACCATACCAACAAGCAAATGCAAATGAAGCTTGAGCTTTCTGTAGGTTTTTTTTCAGATATACTTCATAAAGGGTAATAGATAAAATGCGATGATTCTGGCTTTGTAGTAAGCATACCAAGAAACAAACACAACTGAGGGAGGAGCTTTCTGTAGCCCTCCTCAGAAATACTTCACATCAGGTAAAGGATGAAATGCAGTGATTGTGTCTGTGTACTATTCATAACAAAAAACACGTATAAGTGAGATAAGAGCTTTCTGCAGCTTCCCTCAGAAATATTCCACATCCGGTAATGGATGAAAAGTAATGATTGTGTCTCTGTACTAATCATATCACAAACAGATGCAAGTGAGGGAAGAACTTTCTGCATTTTTTCTCTGAAATCCATCACATAGAGTAATAGAGGAAATGCAATGATTATGTTTTTGTGGTAACCATACTAACAAACAAACGCAAATGAGGGAGGAGCTTTCTGTAGCCTCTCTCAGAAATATTTCACATAGAGTAATAGATGAAATGCGATGATACTGGGCCTGTAGTATCCATACCAACAAACAAACACAAGTGCAGGTGGAGCTTTCTGTAGCAACCCACAGAAATATTTTACATCAGGTAAGGGATGAAATGTAACCATAATGTCTGTGTAGTAATCTTACCAACAAACAGATGCAAGTGAGGGAGGATCGTTCTGCAGCTCGTCTCAGAAATACTTCACATAGGGTAGTAGATGAAATGCGATGTTTCTGGCTTTGTAGTAACCATACCAACAAACAAAATCCAAATGAGGGGGGAGCTTTCTGTAGCTTCCCTCAGAAATACTTCACATTAGGTAATGAATGAAATGTAATGATTGTGTCTGTGTACCAGTGATACCAACAAACAGATGCAAGTGAGGGATGAGCTTTCTGCAGCTTCTCTCTGAAATACATCAAATAGGGTAACAGATGAAATGCAATGATTCTGGCTTAGTAGTAATCTTACCAACAAATGCACGCCATAGAGGGAGGAGATTTCTGTAGCTTCCCTCAGAAATACATCACACAGGTAATGGAAGAAATTTAATGATTGTGTCTGTGTACTAATCATACCAACAAACAGATGCAAGTGATGGAGGTGTTTTCTGTACCTTTTCTCTGAAATACATCAGAGAGGGTAATGGATGAATTGCAATGATTCTGGCTTTGTAGTAACCATACCAACAATCAAACGCAAATGAGGGAGGAGCTTCCTGCAGCCTCCGTCTTAAATACATCACAAAGAGTAATGGATGAAATGCAATTATTCTGGCTTTGTATTAACCATACCAACAATCAAACCAAAATGAGGTGGGAGCTTTCTGTAGCTTGTCTCAGAAATACTTCACATAAGGTAATGAATGAAATTTAATGATTGTGTCTGTGTACTAATCATGTCAACAAACAGACGCAAGTTAGGGTGTAGCTTTCTGCAGCATCTGTCTTAAATACATCACATTGGGTAAAATATGAAATACGATGACTGTTGCTTTCTAGTAACCATACAAAAAAACAAACGCAAATGTGGTAGAAAGCTTTCTGTAGCTTTTGTCAAAAATATTTATCGAAGTCCAATAGATGAAATGTGTTGATTCTGGCTTTGTAGTAACCATACCAACAAACAAACGTAAATGAGTGGCGAGCTTTCTGTAGCATCCCTCAGAAGAACTCAACATCAGCTAATGGATGAAATGTAATGATTGTGTCTGTGTGATAATCATACCAACAAACAAATACATGTGAGGGAGGAGCTTTCTGCAGCTTCTCTCTGAAGTGCATCATTAAGGGTAAAAAATGAAATCCGATTATTCTGCCTTTGTAATAACCATACCAATAACCTAAGGCTAATGTGGGAGGAGCTTTCTGTAGCTATTCTCAGAAATAGTTCACATAGGGTAATAGATGAATTGCGATGAATCTGGCTTTGTAGTAACCATACCAACAAACATACGCAAATGATTGAGGAGCTTTCTGTAACTTCCCTCAGAAATACTTCACATCATGCAATAAATGAAATGTATTGATTGTATGTGTGTACTAAACATACCAACAAACAGATGTAAAAGAGGGACGAGCTTTCTGCAGCTTCTCTCAGAAATACTTCACATTAGGTGAAAAATGAAATCCTATGATTCTGGCTTTGTAGTAACCTTAAGAACAAACAAACACAAAAGAGGGTGGAAAGTTCTGTAGCTTCCATCAGAAATATTTCACATCAGGTAATGTGTGATATGTAATGATTGAGTCTGTATTCTAGTCATATCAACAAACAGATGCAAGTGAGGGTGAAGTATTCTGCAGCTTCTCTCTGAAATACATCACATAATGTAATAGATGTACTGCGATGATACTGGCTTTGTAGTAACCATACAAACAAACAAACGCAAGTGATGGAGGAGCTTTCTGTAGTTTCTCTCAGAAATTCTTCACATTGTGTAATAGATGAAACGCGATGTTTCTGGCTTGTAGTGACCGTACCAGCAAACAGATGCAAGTGAGTGAGGAGCTTTCTACATCTTCCATCAGAAATACTCCACATCAGGTAATGGATGGAATGTAATGATGGTGTCTGTATACTAATCATACCAACAAACTGATGCAAATTAGGGAAGAGGTTTCTGGAGCTTCTCTGTGAAACACATCACGTAGGGTATTGTGTGAAATGCAATGATTCTTACTTGGTAGAAAACATACCAACAATCAAATGCAATTGAGGAAGGAGCTTTCTTTAGCTTCCCCCAGATATACCTCACATCTGGAAATGTATGAAATGTAATGATTGTGTCTGTGTACTAATCATACCAACAAACTGTTGCAAGTGAAGGAGAAGCTTTCTGCAGCTTCACTCTGAAATACATCACAAAGGGTAGTTGATGAAATGCAATGAATCTGGCTTTGTAGTAACCATACCAACAAACAAACGCAAATGATGGAGGAGCATTCAGTAGCTTCTCTCAGAAATACTTCACGTCATGTAATAAATGAAATATAATTGTTGTGTCTGTGTACTAATCATACCAACAAACAGATGCAAGTGAGGGAGTAGCTTACTGCAGCATCTGTCTGAAATACATCACATATGGTAAAATATGAAATACGATGTTTCTTGCTTTGTAGTAACCATACCAAAAAACAAAACCAAATGAGGTAGGAGCTTTCTGTAGCTTTTCTTGAAAATATTTCACATAGTGCAATAGATGAAATGCGTTGATTCTGGCTTTGTAGTAACCATACCAACAAACAAACGTAAATGATGGGCAAGCTTTCAGTAGCATCCCTCAGAAATACTAAACATCAGGTAATGGATGAAATGTAGTGATTGTGTCTGAGTACTAATCATACCAACAAAAAGATGTACATGAGTGAGGAGCTTTCTGTAGCTTCTCTCACAAATACTTCATATACGTATAGGATGAATTGCTATGATTCTGGCTTTGTACTAACCATACCAACAATCAGATTAAAGGGAGGGTGGAGCTTTCTGCAGCTTCTCTCTGAAATATATCACATATGGTAATAGATGAAATGCAATGATTCTGGCTTTGTAGTAACCACAGCAACAAACAAATGCAAATGACGCAATAGCTTTCTGTAGCTTTTCTCAGAAATACTTTACATAGGGTAATAGATAAAATGTGATGATTCTGGCTTTGTAGTAACCATACCAACAACCAAACGCAAATGAGGGAGGAGCTTTCTGTAGCTTACCTCAGAAATACATCACATCAGGTAATGGATGAAATGTAATGACTGTGTCTCTGTACTAATCATAAAAACAACCATATGCAAGTGAGGGAGGAGCTTTCTGAGCTTCTCTCTGAAATACATTACATAGGATAATAGATGAATTCTGATGATTCTGGCTTTGTAGTAACCATACCAACAAACATACGCAAATGATTGAGGAGCTTTCTGTAGCTTCCCTCAGAAATACTTCACATCAGGTGATGGATTAAATATAATGATTGTGGCGGTGTACCAAACATACCAACAAACAGATGCAAGTGAGAGATAAGCTTTCTGAGGCTTCTATCTGAAATACACCACATAGGGTAAAATATGAAATACGATGAATTTGGCTTTGTAACAACCATCCCAACAAACTAACGCAAATGAGGGAGAAGCTTTCTGTAGCTATTCATAGAAATACTTCACTAACGGTAATAGATGAAGTGCGATTATTCTCGCTTTGTAGTAACAATACTAACAAACAAACGTAAGTGATGGTGCAACTTTCTGTAGCTCCCCTCAGAAATACTTCACATCAGGTAATGGATAAGTAGCTGGAACTATTCTGGAATTTGTATCTATCATCGCCACCAAGAAATGACAGAGTCCAGCAATTCTACCCGCAATTCCACCTACTGACATGCAGTCGCCACTACATTGCGCAATCACTGTAATAGAGAACTATAATGATGTACAGTGATGGATCAGCTAAATGGATGTGTTAGTGTGCTCAAATATAAGGTAATTTATAACTGAGTTTATGTACCTACCTTGATTTTTCTCCTTACCATAACACCTATCTGGTTCCACTCCGTTTGAAGTAAAGAGATTTCCGAGTGTCCCTACTGAAAGAACATTAAAGACCAGTGTTTTTGCTAATTAATGCCTCTTGAACATAAAAAAAGAAAGTTAATGAAAGTAATTTTGCTAATAAAACTGCTTATTAATGCATTGTTGCCAACTTCAAATTAAAAAGTTCGTGAGGCTGAGGCTTATAAAGTTTTGCTTCGTAAATGATCTCATTACTGCCTGTTGTAAATCACAGAAGGTGAGTCAGTATCTTACATATATGTTAATTTTGTGTGTCAATGTAGTAAAAGTGGAAAACTGCTGTGTGGAACATTATATACTCAAGACTGCTAAGTGTATGTCTCTCCTGTGTATTAGAAGTGCTTATTAATAATATAACAGGATCCACAGTTTGTATATTGGGTTAATGCTTGGTAACAAGTAACAGAAAGACCACTAATTAGGAAAACCTTAATTTCTTTAATCAAATGATAGTGAGGAGCAACCTGTAAGTGGATTCAAATTAACTTTCATTTTAAATAGTAACGCACTTAACTGAGAGAGACTTAACCTATATCCAATTAATGATTCTGCAGTTAGTAGTAATAATGTTATAAAGACCATTCAGTTTGTGTAGGCCCTGAAAGTAATAGTGTGTTTCAGTATCTGTTATAATTTTGCAAATAGTTTGTGCTGCTTTAACTGTTAGTTTCAATCTTACCGTACCCACATGAATGTGTCAAGAGTATACTGCTCTCGCATGTGACAATGTATAGGTTGTGTTTATCCATTCAAGTTACTAATAACTATTTTCTTGAACGAGAATGTTAATCATTCTCTTGCCTACTTAGGCTGGTGACCGTTTTCTTTACCTGTTAAACAGTGCAGATAGACAAAATTTTGTTTATTACTGTTCAAATATTTCCGTAATTCTGACTTTCATTTCCGATAAGCCACTTCCGTTAGGTACAACACGGTCAACACAACAAAATTCCTCCCAGAGGGTAACACTGCTCTGTTGCATTATACCATAATTGCTTTAATAATATTGTTTTACTTCACAACCTGCTTTAAGGTTATGGTTCAGCAGCAGCAGACAATAGTGTTATAAGCTTTCATCAGCTTCCCTCAGAAATATTTCACATCAGGTAATGGATGAAATGTAATGATTGTGTCTGTGTAGTAATCATTCCAACAAACAGATGCAAGTGAGGGAGGAGCTTTCTGCAGCTTCCCTCTGAAATACATCACATAGGGTAATAGATGAAATGTGATGATTCTGGCTTTGTAGTAACCACACCAACAAACAAACGCAAATGACGGAGGAGCTTTCTGTAGCTTCCCTCAGAAATACTTCACATCAGGTAATGGGTGAAATGTAATGATTGTGTCTGTGTTCTAATCATTCCAACAAACAGATACAAGTGAGGAAGGAGCTTTCATCAGCTGAAATAAATAACATAGGGTAATGGATGAAATGCAATGATTCTGGCTTTGTAGTAACTATACCATCAAACAAACGAAAATGAGGGAGGAGCTTTCTGTAGATTTCTTTAGAAATACTTAACATTGGGTAATAGATGAAATGTGATGATTCTGGATTTGAAGTAGCCATACTAACAAACAAATGCAAATGAGGGTGGCGTTTTCTGTAGCTTCCCTCAGAATTATTTGACATCAGGTAATGGATGAAATCTAATCATTGTGTCTGTGTACTAATCATACCAACAAACAGATACAAGTGAGGGAGGAGCTTTCTGCTGTTTCTCTCTGAAATACATCAAATAGGGTAAAAAATTAAATCCAATGATTCTGGACAAACTAATGCAAATGAGTTAGGAGCTTTCTGTAGCTATTCTCAGAAATAATTCTCATAGGGTAATAGATGAAATGCGATGATTCTGGCTTTGTAGTAACCATACCAACAAACAAACACAACTAAGGGAGGAGCTTTCGGTAGCCCCCCTCAGAAATACTTCACATCAGGTAATGGATGAAATGCAGTGATTGTGTCTGTGTACTATTCATAACAAAAAACAGGTGTAAGTGAGATAAGAGCTTTCTGCAGCTTCCCTCAGAAATATTCCACATCTGGTAATGGATGAAAAATAATGATTGTGTCAGTGAACTAATCATAACAACAAACAGATGCAAGTGAGGGACGAAATATCTGCAGCTTCTCTCTGAAATACATCACATAGGGGAATGGAAGAAATGCAATGATACTGGCTTTGTAGTAACCATAGCAACAAACAAACGCAAATGGTGGAGGAGCTTTCTGTAGCCTCCACCAGAAATACTTCACATCAGGTGAAGGATGAAATGCAGTGATTGTGTCTGTGTACTAATCTTAACAACAAACAGATGTAAGTGAGGGAAGAGCTCTATGCAGCTTCCCTCAGAAATACTTCACATCCGGTGATGGATGAAATGTATCGATTGTGTCTGTGTACTAATCATACCATAAACAGATGCAAGTGCGGGAAGAGCTTTCTGCAGCTATTAACTGAAATACATCATGTAGGGTAATAGATGATATGCAATGATTCAGGCTTTGTGGTAACCATACTAACAAACAAACACAAATGAGGGAGGAACTTCCTCTAGCTTGCCTCAGAATTACTTCACATCATGTAATAAATGAAATGTAATGATGGTGGCTGTGTACTAATCATTCCAACAAACAGATGCAAGTGAGGGAGGAGCTTTCAGCTGCTTCTCTCTGAAATACCTCACATAGGGTAATGGGTGAAATGCAATGATTCTGGCTTTGTAGTAACAATACCAACTAACAAACGCAAATGAGTGAGGAGCTTTCTATAGCTTCCTTCAGAAATATTTCACATCAGGTAATGGATGAAATGTAATGATTGTGTCGGTGTACTAATCATACCAACAAACAGATGCAAATGAGGGAGGAACTTTCTGCAGCTTCTATCTGAAATACATCACATAGGGTAAAATATGAACTAAGATGATTCTGGCTTTGTAATAACCAGCCCAACAAACTAACGCAAATGAGGGATGAGCATTTTGCATCTATTCTCAGAAATACTTCACATATGGTAATAGATGAAATGCAACGATTCTGGCTTTGTAGTAACCATAACAACAAACCAAAGGCAAATGACACTTGAGCTTCCTGTAGCTTTTTTTAGAAATACTTCACATAGAGTAATAAATGAAATGTGATGATTCTGGCTTTGTAATAACCATACCAACAAACTAAAGCAAATAAGGGTGGAGCTTTCTGTAGCTATTCTCAGAAATTCATCACATGGGGTAATAGATGAAATACGATGATTTTGGCTTTGTAGGAACCATACCAACAAATGAAACCCAAATGAGGGTTGTGCTTTCTGTAGCCTCCCTCTGAAATATTTCACAACAGGTAATGGATGAAATATAATGATAGTGTCTGTGTACTAATCATATCAAAAAGAGGAGCAAGTGAGGCACGAGCTTTCTTCAGCTCCTCTATGAGATACATCACATAGGATAATGGATGAAATGCGATGACTCTGGTTTTGTAGTAACCATAAAAACAAACAAACGCAAATGACACTTGAGCCTTCTGTATCTTTTCTCAGGAATACTTCACATAGTGTGATAGATGAAATGCGATGATTCTGGCTTTGTAGTAATAATACCAACAAAGAAACGCAAATGATTGAGGAGCTTGCTGTAGCCCCACTCAGAAATACTTCACATCAGGTAATGGATGAAATGAAATGATTGTGTCTGTGTACTAATCATAGAAACACACAGATGTAGGTGAGGGATGAGCTTTCTGCAGCTTCCCTCATAAATACTTTACATCCAGTAATGGATGAAAAGTAATGATTGTGTCTGTGTACTAATCATACCATAACCAGATGCAAGTGAGGGAAGAGTTTTCTGCAGCTTCCCTCAGAAATACTTCACATAAGGTAATGGATGTTATGTAATGAGTGTGTGTGTGTGTATTAATCATTATAACAAACAGATGCAAGTGAGAGTGGAGCTTTCTGCAGCTCCATGCTGAAATACATCACATAAAGTAATAGATGAATTGCGATGATTCTGGCTTTGTAGTAACCATACCAACAAACAAACGCAAATGACACTTGAGCTTCCTGTAGTTTTATTTAGAAATATTTCACATAGGGTAATAGATGAAATGCGATGACACTATATTTGTAGTAACCTTACCAACAAACAAACGCAACTGAGAGAGGAGCTTTCTGTAGCTCCCCTGAGAAATATTTCACATCAGGTAATGGATGAAATGTAATGATTGTGTCTGTGTACTCATCATACCATAAACAGATGCAAATGAGTAATGAGCTTTCTGCAGCTTTTCTCTGAAATTCATCACATAGGTTAATAGATTAAATGCAATGATTCTGGCTCTGTAGTAACCATACCAACAATGAAACGCAAATGAGGGTTGTGCTTTCTATAGTTTCCATCAGAAATATTTCACATCAGGTAATGGATGAAATGCAATGATTGTGTCTGTGTACTAATCATACTATAAACAGAAGCAAATGAGGGATGAGCTTTCTGCAGCTTTTCTCTGAAATACATCACATGGGGTAATAGATGAAATGCAATGATTCTGACTTTGTAGTAACCATACCAACAAAGAAACACAAATGAGGGAGGAGTTTTCTGCAGTTTTTTTCAGAAATACTTCACATTGGGTAATAGATGAAATGTGATGGTCCTGGCTTTGTAGTAACCATACCAACAATCAAACGCAAATGAGGGAGGTGCTTTCTGTAGTAATCATTCCAATGAACCGATGCAAGTTAGAAAGGAGCTTACTGCAGCTTCTCTCTGAGATACATCACATAGGATAATGGATGAAACACAATGTTTCTGGCTTCACAGTAACCGTACCAACAAACAAACGCAAATGAGGGAGGAGCTTTTCTGTAGCTTCCCTCAGAAATTCCTCACATCAGATAATGGATGAAATGTAACGATTGTGTCCGTGTACTAATCATACCAACGTTCAGAGCAAGTGAGGGAGGAGCTTTCTGCTGCTCCTCTCTGAAATACCTCATATATGGTAATAGATGACATGCGATGATTCTGGCTTTGTGGTAACCATACCAACAAACAAATGCAAATGAGGGAGTAGCACTCTGTAGCTAATCTCAGAAGTATTTCACATATAATAATAGATGAAATGCGACGATTCTGGCTTTATAGTAACCATTCCAACAAACAAACGAAAATGAGGGAGGAGCTTTCTGTAGCTTCCCTCAGAAATACTTCACATCAGGTAATGGACGAAATGTAATGATTGTGTCAGTGTACTAATCGTACCAACAAACAGATGCAAGTGAGGGAGGAGATTTCTGCAGTCTCTCTCTGAAATACATCACAAGGGGTAATAGATGGAATGCAATGATTGTGGCTTTGTAGTAATAATACCAACCAACAAACGCAACTAAGGGAGGTTATTTCTATAGCTTTCCTCAGAAATACTGCACATCAGGTAATGGATGAAATGAAATAATTGTGTCTGTGTACTGATCAGAACAACAAACAGATGCAAGTGAGGGAATAGCTTTCTGCAGCCTCCCTCAGAAATACTTCACATCAGGTAATGATGAATGTAATGATTGTGTCTCTGTACAAATCATTCCAAAAAACTGATGCGAGTGAGGGAGGAGCTTTCTGCAGCATTTTTCTCAAATACATCACATAGGGTAAAAAAAGAAATACGATGATTCTGGCTTTGTAATAACCATACCAACAAACAAACGCAAATGAGGGAGGAGCTTTCTGTAGCTTCCCTCAGAAATACTTCACATCAGGGAATGGATGAAATATAAGGATTGTGTCTGTTTCCTAATTACTCCAACAAACAGATGCAAGTGAGGGAGGAGGGTTTTGCAGCATCTCTCAGAAATACTTCATATAGGACAATAGGTGAAATGCAATTACTTTATCTTTGTAGTAACCATACCAACAAACAAACACAAATGAGGGAGGAGCTTACTGTAGCTTTTCTGAGTAATATTTTACATAGGGTATTATATGAAATGCGATGATTCTGGCTTTGTAGTAACTATACCAACAATCAAACGCAAATGAGGGAGGAGCTTGCTGTAGCTTCCCGTCAGAAATACTTCACATCAGGTAATGGATGAAATGCAATGATTGTGTCTGTGTACTAATCATACCAACAATCAGAAGAAAGTGATTGAGGAGCTTTCTGCACCTTCTCTCAGAAATACTTCACGTAGGGTTGCGTACTAATCATACCAACTATAAGGCTTTACCATTCTGCACCTTCTCTCCTAAATACATCACATAGGGTTATAGATGAAATGCGATGATTCTGGCTTTGTAGTAACCATACCAAAAAACAAACCCAAATGAGGGAGGACCTTTCTGTAGCTTTTCTCAGAAATATTTCACATAGGGTGATAGATGAAATGCCATGATTCTGGGTTTGTAGGAACTATACCAACAAACAAACGAAATGAGTGAGGAGCTTTCTGTAGCTTCCCTGAGAAATATTTCACATCAGGTAATGGATGAAATGTAATGATTGTGTCTGTGTACTCATCATACCATAAACAGATGCAAATGAGTAATGAGCTTTCTGCAGCTTTTCTCTGAAATTCATCACATAGGTTAATAGATTAAATGCGATGATTCTGGCTCTGTAGTAACCATACCAACAATGAAACGCAAATGAGGGTTGTGCTTTCTATAGTTTCCATCAGAAATATTTCACATCAGGTAATGGATGAAATGCAATGATTGTGTCTGTGTACTAATCATACCATAAACAGAAGCAAATGAGGGATGAGCTTTCTGCAGCTTTTCTCTGAAATACATCACATGGGGTAATAGATGAAATGCAATGATTCTGACTTTGTAGTAACCATACCAACAAAGAAACACAAATGAGGGAGGAGTTTTCTGCAGTTTTTTTCAGAAATACTTCACATTGGGTAATAGATGAAATGTGATGGTCCTGGCTTTGTAGTAACCATACCAACAATCAAACGCAAATGAGGGAGGTGCTTTCTGTAGTAATCATTCCAACGAACCGATGCAAGTTAGAAAGGAGCTTACTGCAGCTTCCCTCTGAAATACATCACATAGGGTAATAGATGAAATACGATGATTCAGGCTTTGTAGTAACCCCACCAACAAACACACGAAAATTACGAGGAGCTTTTACAGCATCCCTCAGAAATACTTCACATCCAGTAATGGATGAAATGAAATGATTTTGTCTGTGTACTAATATTGCCATAAACAGATGCAAGTGAGGGAAGAGCATTCTGCAGCTTCTCTCTGATATACATCACATGGGGTAATGGACGAGATGCGATGATTCTGGCTCTGTAGTAATCATACCAACAAACAAACGCAAACGAGGGAAATGCTTTCTGTAGATTCCCTCAGATATATTTCAAATCAAGTAATGGATGAAGTGTAATGATTGTGTCTGTGTATTAATCACAACAACAAACAGTTGCAAGTGAGGGACGAGCCTTCTGCAGCTTCTCTCTGAGATACATCACATAGGATAATGGATGAAACACAATGTTTCTGGCTTCACAGTAACCGTACCAACAAACAAACGCAAATGAGGGAGGAGCTTTTCTGTAGCTTCCCTCAGAAATTCCTCACATAAGATAATGGATGAAATGTAATGATTGTGTCCGTTTACTAATCATACCAACATACAGAGCAAGTGAGGGAGGAGCTTTCTGCTGCTTCTCTCTGAAATACCTCATATATGGTAATAGATGAAATGCGATGATTCTAGCTTTGTAGTAACCATACCAACAAACAAACGCAAATGAGGGAGTAGCACTCTGTAGCTAATCTCAGAAGTATTTCACATAGGATAATAGATGAAATGCGATGATTCTGGCTTTATAGTAACCATTCCAACAAACAAACGAAAATGAGGGAGGAGCTTTCTGTAGCTTCCCTCAGAAATACTTCACATCAGGTAATGGACGAAATGTAATGATTGTGTCAGTGTACTAATCGTACCAACAAACAGATGCAAGTGAGGGAGGAGATTTCTGCAGTCTCTCTCTGAAATACATCACAAGGGGTAATAGATGGAATGCAATGACTCTGGCTTTGTAGTAATAATACCAACCAACAAACGCAACTAAGGGAGGTTATTTCTATAGCTTTCCTCAGAAATACTTCACATCAGGTAATGGATGAAATTAAATAATTGTGTCTGTGTACTGATCAGAACAACAAACAGATGCAAGTGAGGGAATAGCTTTCTGCAGCCTCCCTCAGAAATACTTCACATCAGGTAATGATGAATGTAATGATTGTGTCTCTATACTAATCATTCCAAAAAACTGATGCGAGTGAGGGATTAGCTTTCTGCAGCATTTTTCTCAAATACATCACATAGGGTAAAAAAAGAAATACGATGATTCTGGCTTTGTAATAACCATACCAACAAACAAACGCAAATGGCGCTTGAGCTTTCTGTAGCTTACCTCAGAAATACTTCACATAGGGAAATAGATGAAATGCGATGATTCTGGCTTTGTGGTAACCATACCAACAAACAAACGCAACTGAGAGTGGAGTTTTCTGTAGCTTCCCTCAGAAATATTTCACGTCAGGTATTGGATGGAGTGTAATGATTGTGTCTGTGTACTAATCTTAACAACAAACAGAAGCAAGTGTGGGAGGAGCTTTCTGCAGTTTCAGTCAGAAATAATTCACTTTAAGTAATGGATAAAATGTAATGATTGTGTCTGTGTACTAATCATACAAACAATCAGATGCATGTGAGGGAGTAGCTTTCTGCAGCTTCTCTCTGAAATACTTCATATAGGAGAATAGATGAAATGCAATTATTCGTGCTTTGTAGTAACCATACCAACAAACAAACACAAATGAGGGAGGAGCTTTCTGTAGCTTTTCTGAGAAATATTTCACATAGGGTAATTGATGAAATCCAATGTTTCTATCTTTGTAGTATCCATAGCAACAATCAAACGCATATGAGGGAGGAGCTTTCATTAGCTTCCCTCAGAAATACTTCACATCAGGTAGTGGATGAAATGCAATGTTTGTGTATACGTACTAATCATACCAACAAAGAGATGTATGTGAATGAAGAGCTTTCTGCAGCTTCTCTCTGAAATAAATAACATATTGTAATAGATGAAATGCGATGATTCTGGCTTTCTAGTAACCATACCAACAAACAAACGCAAATGAGGGAGGAGCTTTCTGTAGCTTCCCTCAGAAATACTTCACATCAGGGAATGGATGAAATATAAGGATTGTGTCTGTGTACTAATTATTCCAACAAACAGATGCAAGTGAGGGAGGAGGGTTTTGCAGCATCTCTCAGAAATACTTCATATAGGACAATAGGTGAAATGCAATTATTTTATCTTTGTAGTAACCATACCAACAAACAAACACAAATGAGGGAGGAGCTTACTGTAGCTTTTCTGAGTAATATTTCACATAGGGTAATATATGAAATGCGATGATTCTGGCTTTGTAGTAACTATACCAACAATCAAACGCAAATGAGGGATGAGCTTTCTGCAGCTTTTCTCTGAAATACATCACATGGGGTAATAGATGAAATGCAATGATTCTGACTTTGTAGTAACCATACCAACAAAGAAACACAAATGAGGGAGGAGTTTTCTGCAGTTTTTTTCAGAAATACTTCACATTGGGTAATAGATGAAATGTGATGGTCCTGGCTTTGTAGTAACCATACCAACAATCAAACGCAAATGAGGGAGGTGCTTTCTGTAGTAATCATTCCAACGATCCGATGCAAGTTAGAAAGGAGCTTACTGCAGCTTCCCTCTGAAATACATCACATAGGGTAATAGATGAAATACGAGGATTCAGGCTATGTAGTAACCCCACCAACAAACAAACGAAAATTACGAGGAGCTTTTACAGCATCGCTCAGAAATACTTCACATCCAGTAATGGATGAAATGAAATGATTTTGTCTGTGTACTAATATTGCCATAAACAGATGCAAGTGAGGGAAGAGCATTCTGCAGCTTCTCTCTGATATACATCACATGGGGTAATGGACGAAATGCGATGATTCTGGCTCTGTAGTAATCATACCAACAAACAAACGCAAACGAGGGAGATGCTTTCTGTAGATTCCCTCAGATATATTTCAAATCAAGTAATGGATGAAGTGTAATGATTGTGTCTGTGTATTAATCACAACAACAAACAGTTGCAAGTGAGGGAAGAGCATTCTGCAGCTTCTCTCTGAGATACATCACATAGGATAATGGATGAAACACAATGTTTCTGGCTTCACAGTAACCGTACCAACAAACAAACGCAAATGAGGGAGGAGCTTTTCTGTAGCTTCCCTCAGAAATTCCTCACATCAGATAATGGATGAAATGTAACGATTGTGTCCGTGTACTAATCATACCAACATACAGAGCAAGTGAGGGAGGAGCTTTCTGCTGCTCCTCTCTGAAATACCTCATACATGGTAATAGATGAAATGCGATGATTCTAGCTTTGTAGTAACCATACCAACAAACAAACGCAAATGAGGGAGTAGCACTCTGTAGCTAATCTCAGAAGTATTTCACATAGGATAATAGATGAAATGCGATGATTCTGGCTTTATAGTAACCATTCCAACAAACAAACGAAAATGAGGGAGGAGCTTTCTGTAGCTTCCCTCAGAAATACTTCACATTAGGTAATGGACGAAATGTAATGATTGTGTCAGTGTACTAATCGTACCAACAAACAGATGCAAGTGAGGGAGGAGATTTCTGCAGTCTCTCTCTGAAATACATCACAAGGGGTAATAGATGGAATGCAATGATTCTGGCTTTGTAGTAATAATACCAACCAACAAACGCAACTAAGGGAGGTTATTTCTATAGCTTTCCTCAGAAATACTTCACATCAGGTAATGGATGAAATGAAATAATTGTGTCTGTGTACTGATCAGAACAACAAACAGATGCAAGTGAGGGAATAGCTTTCTGCAGCCTCCCTCAGAAATACTTCACATCAGGTAATGATGAATGTAATGATTGTGTCTCTGTACTAATCATTCCAAAAAACTGATGCGAGTGAGGGAGGAGCTTTCTGCAGCATTTTTCTCAAATACATCACATAGGGTAAAAAAAGAAATACGATGATTCTGGCTTTGTAATAACCATACCAACAAACAAATGCAAATGGCGCTTGAGCTTTCTGTAGCTTACCTCAGAAATACTTCACATAGGGAAATAGATGAAATGCGATGATTCTGGCTTTGTGGTAACCATACCAACAAACAAACGCAACTGAGAGTGGAGTTTTCTGTAGCTTCCCTCAGAAATATTTCACGTCAGGTATTGGATGGAGTGTAATGATTGTGTCTGTGTACTAATCTTAACAACAAACAGAAGCAAGTGTGGGAGGAGCTTTCTCCAGTTTCAGTCAGAAATAATTCACTTTAAGTAATGGATAAAATGTAATGATTGTGTCTGTGTACTAATCATACAAACAATCAGATGCATGTGAGGGAGTAGCTTTCTGCAGCTTCTCTCTGAAATACTTCATATAGGAGAATAGATGAAATGCAATTATTCGTGCTTTGTAGTAACCATACCAACAAACAAACACAAATGAGGGAGGAGCTTACTGTAGCTTTTCTGAGTAATATTTCACATAGGGTAATATATGAAATGCGATGATTCTGGCTTTGTAGTAACTATACCAACAATCAAACGCAAATGAGGGAGAAGCTTGCTGTAGCTTCCCGTCAGAAATACTTCACATCAGGTAATGGATGAAATGCAATGATTGTGTCTGTGTACTAATCATACCAACAATCAGAAGAAAGTGATGGAGGAGCTTTCTGCACCTTCTCTCAGAAATACTTCACGTAGGGTTGCGTACTAATCATACCAACTATAAGGCTTTACCATTCTGCACCTTCTCTCCTAAATACATCACATAGGGTTATAGATGAAATGCGATGTTTCTGGCTTTGTAGTAACCATACCAAAAAACAAACGCAAATGAGGGAGGACCTTTCTGTAGCTTTTCTCAGAAATATTTCACATAGGGTGATAGATGAAATGCCATGATTCTGGGTTTGTAGGAACTATACCAACAAACAAACGAAATGAGTGAGGAGCTTTCTGTAGCTTCCCTGAGAAATATTTCACATCAGGTAATGGATGAAATGTAATGATTGTAGTAACCATACATAGGGTAATGAATGAAATGCAATGATTTTGGCTTTGTAGTAACCATTCCAACAAACAAACTCCATAAAAGAAATGTAATGATTGTGTCTGTGTACTAATCATACCAACAAAGTGATGCCATTGAGGAGGCCTTGCGCCACCACTTTTATTCCATCTTAGCCACGTATCACGGTTCTGGCATTGTCTACGCTGTTGGTTCGATGGTTGTTGGTCGTGTCGGTTATGCCCTAACTCTAGTGGACCATTGTGAACAACTTTCATTACCGGCTGGCTGCAGTTTTTACACTGCTGACGTGGTCACCATCTTTCGAGCTCTAGAGTATCTCTTCTCCTGCTCAGGTGAGTCCTTCATTATCTGTGGTGATTACCTGAGCGGTTTACCAGCTCTCGACCAGTGTTTCCCTCATTCTCGTCTGGTGATGGCTATCCAGTTGTCCCTGCATAATCTTGCCCGTTGCGACGGATCTGTTGTCTTTGTTTGGAACCCAGGCTATGTTGAGATAGCTTGCAATGAAACTGTTGACTGCCTGGTGAAAGAGGCCACCAGTAAAGCATCTCTGGAGATTAGCCTCCCGGAGACTGATTTGCGGGCACTATTACGCCAAAAAGTTTTAGATTTATGGGACAGTGATTGGCGCAACCTGCCCATGCCAAACAAACTCCGTCATAACGGGGAGACGATGACTGTGTGGTGGTCATCCATGTGGGTCATCGCAGGGACTCAGTCATCCTTTGTCGTCTCCGCATTGGCCACACCTGACTGATGCATAGTTATTTCCTGTGTCGTGAGGATCCACCTCTTTGTCGTTGTGGGGCTTCCTTGACAGTGGTCCATATTCTGTTGGAGTGCGCCCTTTTAACTGTGCTCAGGCAGACTTTTGCGATGGCTGAAATGCTCTCTGCGCTTTTAACTTATGACTGTTCCATAGCAGACTTAGTTTTGCATTTTATTCGGGCAGGGGGATTTTATCGCTTAATGTAAATGTGTGTGTTTTTGTGTGTGCTTTGTGTTGATTCTGGCCTATGGGCTACGATTTTAGTCTGCTTTTTTTAATGTGTTCCTCGGTGGTTGGCTTTTCCTTTCTGTTTCTATGGTCGGCCACCCACCGTCACTCTCCATGTGATTTTAGTTCGTCTTGTCTGGTCTTTGTCTCAGTTTCTCTCATTCTGTGTCATCTGTCCTCTGGTTTGTTGATTGTTCTTATTCTCTGTGGGTGTTTTTAGTATTAGAAAAAGGGACCAATGATCGTAGCAGTCTGGTCTCTTTAACCCCCAAAAACCAACCAATCCTAAGATGTCTACCTCAGTCGGAGATGAAATGTCAGAAATAATTTTATTCATCGACTGTGCCGTCCTCCCACAAGCCAGTCCAGAAGTTTTGACTAATGTGAACAGTCGCTGTGAAAGCCTATGTTGTGTAAATGTGTGCTTGTCTCCTGAAGTGTACCTTGTGAAAGGAGGAGTAGGAGGTCATTTAATGCGCGTGGTGTGAGTAGCTTCGCAGTATTTTCTATCCTTCATGTAACATGTGTTTTCATTCTTGATAAAACACTGAATAGTAGTCATCGAGAAAGTATTTGTTGTAGCTCGTGTATTTAGAGGAAACAGCACTAACCTGGCGTACATGTTTCCTTGGGATTGAACTAGAATGTAGTGACTTTCAGCCACAGTCTCCAACTTTTGTCACTATTTAACTTAAATTATTATAGGACCTGTCTGAGGAAATGTGTGTCAAGTAATGTACTTCAAAAGGCCATTCTGCTGTGCTCTAATTCCTCATGTTCATATACAGGATTGAAGCAGTTGAGAGTTGAGAATCGTTATGGGTTTGGGAAAGAATAAGATCTTTAGTCAACGTGAAAACACAGACAAAGCTATTGTGGTAAACTGCAGTATTAAAAATTCTGTAACTTTACAAAAGGTCTAAAAGAGTCAGTAGAATCAGGTGTGACTGGTAAACCATTCTTTTTCAGGTGGTATACATTTTGTTATTTTTCATTTATAAATGTATATCTATCTGCTCCAGGAGATACATTTTCCTGCCACTGGAATGAATATGCAGGTTTTTCTGCATATCATTAACAATGTGTTTGTTGTAGAACATGTCTTCCACAGTGGCCGACATTGAAAAATGATTTGAGTGAAAGCCATTTCCTTCTGTAAATGAGTGTCCTATGTCTGTGTGGTAAGGCAGGGCAACTTGGCCATTGTATTTTATATTCTGTACCATTGCAAGTTGAAATCAAGCTTCACACACACACACACACACACACACACACACACACACACACACAGACACACACACACACACTAACTACGTAGATCTTCTTTAGTTACATCTGAGCTTCCAGTGAACATAATTCATATTTATGCATTATATTTAGCACATGGGGAACATGTGCAAACTCAGTTGATGAGAAATAAAGGATATAATGTAAGTAACTAATTCATTTTTCACCTAATTAAATCTCTCCTCACTTTCAGGCAGAAAGCCTTAATCTATGTCACAGTGAAAGCCATGTGCAGACAGTGGCCAATAGCCGCTCTCTCCGGTTTCGTAATAGGGACCCGCTCTGCCCTAGTCCAGCCAGTCTGGTACTCGCTCTGGGTTTTGTTTCTATCTCGGTGGTAGTGCATTCTGGTTGTTGCTCGTTGTTGACATTTGCCTGGCTCTGGTTCCGAGTGGATTTACGTTTGGTGTTTGGTGTCCACAAGCCTCTGTTGTTTATCTCTTCCTCCTTGTGTCGCCTATAGTCGGTAGCGGTTGGTTGTTGTCAGATGTCATTGGTCTGTCGTCCGACTTGTCCTGTGTTTACCTTGTGGTGCGTGCTCCACCGCTGGCGTCTTCCCTGCCTGGCGGCTCCGATCCACAGCCCAAGCCATTCCTGCTGTTGGTTGTGGTTACCACAATTTACTTCGCTCCTACCACATTGTCGTCAGTAATTGCAGTAGTCATTTTCAACATCTTCTCAACCATCTTTGAAACATTTGTACCACTTGTAAACTCTTGTACTCGTAGTAGAGTCGCCAAAAGCCACATTTGATGTTTCCAATGCGATACTGCACTTTGTTCCATTTTTAAACAAAATTTATTGGAGAATCTTTGATCCAACTTTTTCGAAAGTAAAAATTCTCTGAGCACTCAAAAACAAAGACCTCCTTTTCCACTGTCAACAATGAACTAAATACTGAAAATAGATGTAAATATATGTACGGTACATCAGGAACACGTGTACTAACAAGAAAACAACAAAAATGTATACAGCCAACAGAATTAAATTCCTGTAACTTTTTGATCACACCTCGTATGCAGTGTCTGGAAAAAGGAAATAAAGCACCCATAACAGTGTAACTTTGTACAAGTACAAACTATTAGCGGGCATGTAAACAATTAGAGCAGTGGTTCTCAGCAAAAGTAGAAAGGCCACTAGTGTTGATAGTGGAGGGTATACAAGAGGTGTGAGCACCATCTGGTAGACTACTGATGAGAGGTGTCACATTGTGTTCAGTGTTGAATCACGGTTCTGCACTATCCCCGATGACCACTGTCAGCACGTGTGGCGGCAGCTTGGGGGACATTCCATTCTTCCAGTGTTTTGGAAAGGCACAGTATAGCCAGCAAATGGTTATGAATGTAGGTTGCAGTTGATAGTGATTGAGGGAACTGTGACGGAACAACAATCTTTCAGATGTCGATAATCCTCGTGTTACATCTTGTATGACAGTATCGTGATGTTATTTCCAACACAACAGTGCTCATCCACATAGTGGCATGTGTATGTATCAATTGTATGCATGGTATTAGCTGCTCCCATAGTCAGCAAAATCCTTAGATATGTTCCCTGCAGAGCATATGTGGCACGAGCTTGGACGTAAACTCTGCCCCAGTGTCAGTATCCAGAATATTGTGGACCATTACAACAGTTTGAGGCCAGCTTGCCTGAGGAAGGAATCTAGTGGCCTTATGACACCCTCCCAAACAAACAAGTGTATGCAAGAAGGGCAATTGGGTGCATGTCATATTGATAAGTGAGCTCATACTGCCAAGTTCTTTGTAAATCTGACTCAATTTTGTAATCACTAAAGTAACATCACATACCGACTGAACCCATGGCATTTCTTTTCTTTCTGTGAATTTCAATTTCTTAGCCGGGCAGTGTTTATGAACATCTTGGGCTGAAAGAAAATCAGCATGATATAGAGACGTAAAACTATTAGAGACGTAATTAAATGTAAAAGTGTCACCAAAAACACATTTAAAGTGAAAAGCCTGAAAAAACACCAAGTTGTGTGTCCAGAAAATCTGTATCACAATGGGTTAACAGTGAGCAGCAACTGCAACCAAATGGGAAAAATATCTTCTTCCGGCCCAGGATGTTGTAGCAGATTTTCTGCAACTTCACATTCCTAATGCTTCTGTATATTTTTTCCTGTTTCTACAAAGTCCATTCCTGGCAACTATAATTTAAAATGATCCAAGTCACTGTCCTTCTTCTTTGTATACTAAGGTGTCTGTCTGTAAATAATTTACTCTTATTTCTGAAGGCTTGGGCATTCCAATTCTTCTCTTAATATCCACTAGCTTTTGCCCTCAACTATGTTGGCACGGATATTGAACCTGCATGAATTTTGAGTAGCCCTGAAACTTATTATACATGGGAAAAATGGATATAAAGAACTGAAAGTGAAGTTGTCAAAACGATCCAATGGTAAAGAATTGATATGTTTGTAAGCACAGATACAGATATTTGAAGTATGAAATAGCAAAACGCCTGGATAGGGGAACAAGCTAGTGGCGTATTTAATGAAAATACAAAAAATTAAAGAATCTGTAGTTACAAATAAGTCAGTTCTTTACTGTTGCACCCTTTTGACAGTGTCACCTTCAGTCTTTTATATCTGTTTTTCTTGCTAACAAGCTTCAGGATATTTATGAACATTCATGTCAATGAAGTCGTTTGCTTAATAAGCTTATCAGTGACAATAGTTACAGTAATTTGTGAATGAATTCAAGAATGTCTGTGGGTAATGGAATTAAACTGTTAACATTAGTAATATTTTGGAAAGTTTCATCATCATAACACTATTTACTACTTTTTACTGATTTTTCTCATTTCTGGTCCCGGTTTGTTTCGTTTAGTTTTATAAAACTTCCACTGTCCCGATGTTTTTTTCTTCCAGTATAATGAAATGATGCTTATATGAAACTGAGTTGATCCACATAAAGCACTTGCAGTCCCTTGCAGGCCTGCATACAATAAAAAGTATTTAATATTGCATTTTTTGTAATCAGTTCAGCATGCATCTCTGTATACATAACCTGTCAGTAGCTGCCCACAGAGTTATTTTCAATTTTCCTGTAATTAAATAACATAAAACATGATAAATAGATGTAAAAACTTTTTATAATATGGAAAAATGCCTGTACACCATTATTATTTGCAGTATGTAGATAGTCACAGGATATGTGATGCATTCCCTTATGGATCTGAGTTACTGGGTACACATTTGTTTCCATACTATTCGGGCCCACATAGTTAAATGTACAGTTCAGTTTATCATGTTTTATAGATAATTTCACTTCAAAATTTCTCTGAGGGTTGAAATGCTTTTATAAATATGTAATGTTGAATCATTGGCTGTTGTCAGCTTAGCATATAATTTTAATGGTCTTTTATCCATTCTGGATCTTCCTGAACTCAACAGCTGTGAACATATGTTCATTAATAATGCAACCAACCATGAGTACTTCTAAAAGTATTTATTTAAATGCCATTACCAGTCTCAAGCTATTATGTCTGTCTACAGGTTTTTATTTTATTTACTTACTTTTTTTTAAGTAATTGCAACAATGTGCTAATATACGTGTATTTGATAAAATATAAAATGAAATACTTACATACCCTCCATTTGTTTTGTCGGTATCATTTAGGCTTTCTTTGGTCCTTAAGCATTTTCAGCATGACACACGAAGTGTTAAGAATTATAGACAATGCACTTATTCTAAACAATCCACTGTGTTGTGCACACACTTCACATTATTTTTCATCAGTTGCAGCCTTTGACAAGTTCTTCACATGTAATGATTTTGCTTACAGTGAAAAGTCTATCCACTGACCAACGATATCACTCATTTCTCAACAAGGAAACATCTCATCTACTGTATGTTAAGTAAAGAATGTGTGGACGATACAAATCTGCACTTCTTACAAGTGAGGAACTCTAATTGTAGCATGTCATAGGAGAAATTAACAAGAAGATTTATCAGGCTACTCTCGAGAAGCAATGGCATGTGTTTTGATTTTGGTCCCTGACAATATTCTTCAATGGATGTTAAGTTGGGCAGCTAGTGGAATAAGGATACCCTTGTTCAGAGTCCTAACACAGACCAATCATGTTTAATTTGTGTGAAAAGTGCAATGAACATTTTCAGGATTGTTTGTTAGCCAGCTGTAGTTGCTCATTTAGAATTTGCTGAGATGAATTGAAGGTGTGAATGCATATTTCTAGTTATTTTAAGATACCCATTTTCCTCCATAAGTTAGTTGTATATTTTGTTTGTAGATTATCTTTAGTGTTTGAAATGCTGTATCTATATTGAGCCATGTGAGTGGCAGTTGCAGATGTAGTTAAATGTTTTTAGTCTAAAAGCATCCTTTTATTTAAGATATCTTGAAGTTGCTGCCAGTCAGGCCAAGATAAAATCTGATGCAATTGCACAATCAGTACTGTGTACTCCTCAGTTTTTAGAGATCCAGCCCAATGGTTTTGGTTTTATGTACTATGTTATGTTGCAGCATTTAGTGTGCATCTATGGGCTTAAAGTCGAAATTGTGCAGAAAATATTAGTAAGTTACTTTATTCAACCATAGAATGTTTATGAAATATTACATATGTCATGTTAATTGAAAGAGGAAACAGTATTTTAATTAACTAATCCATACATACAGCAATAACATCTTTTACAGTTGTAGATGATGATGATCTGCTGTTAATTTTGAAGTGTTTTGTACAATTTTTTATACACATTGCCAAACAAGTTTACAATTTACGTAAAAAAAAATACAGTTTGTGTCAGATAACTACACACTGGGTGAGCAAATATTTGTAGTTTGGGCACTGCGTTTCAGCTGTCTTAAGTACCTTGACAATACTTTTAGCATCCACTTGTATTCTTTGTGTTGTCTCTTTAGCCCATTTGAAAAAGCAGAGTCATCAGCTCACCACAATGTTAAGATGACAAAATTGGATGAAGTATGGAAATTACCCATCACAGACCCTGGGTGCAGAATTTCACATTATTTCTAATTAAATAATAATAATTTTTTCAATGCCTGCTTGATGTTACATAAATAATCATGGACTTTTTAGTATTAACCATTTGAGAGGTATGCTTCATTTTTTTTAATATTAGGGGTTTAATGCATTCAAAAAATTTATGGTGCAGTTTTATTCCTTTGTAGAAAATACTGGCTGTTGTTTTGTTTATCTTGAAACATGAGTCGGACAAAACTGACATTTACTCAGATCATGTGAATACAGCTGTTTGTGAGATAACTGCTTTGTTCTGTATAAGCCAAAAATATTGTTATTCAGTCTGATATTATGTAATTGCCCAAACTATGAGGTTTGTGGTGGGATTATTTGGGACAGAGATGCTACATATTAGTATGTTGTGCAAACAATAATGTAAAATGAATGACTTACAGAGGATGATGTGAAGTTTGCACTATGTGCATATTTAGACTGCTCAGCTATAACTGAAGTTGTATTTACCAAATGTTGAAAATTGATCTTCTACCTTAAACTTATAATTACCTTTGATGTTTACATTCTGTATGTAGCAAACATCACTATAGTAATCTGCCATTATGCTGCTTGTAAAAGTTGTAACTGCTTGATAGTAATTTGTCATGTTGACATAATGATTATTCCTTAATCTAGAATGTTTCTAGTTACGTAAGTACTTTTATTCATGTTATATAGTAACCTGTTTATACATTATGTATGTAAATGTTTATTGTTCGGTAGGAAACTTAAGTTTGGGTCAACACAATTCCAAACAGACAGTTATAATTTATGATAATAATTAAAATAGTTTATGCACAATTATCTTAAAATATTCAAAATTAAATGTAAACTTAGTAACATTCAGATTAATGTTTGAAGACATTCTTTCCTTTCTTACTGTACACTGATTTCTGCAGGCATTTTTAAGTGTAAAGATGCCTTGCTGGTATCTGATACTTAATGCTGTAAATGTTAGCTGTGTTAGCTTCAGTTTTGCTTGGTTACTTTATATTTGTATGCATCATATAGGAGAAGTCAAAACAATACTACTTTTGTGTAAAACAAATGAGCTCTGTATTCGCATGTTAACAATACTATCAGAGCTAATGACATTCTGTGATAATCAGAAACGTCATTTCTATGATGTTTCTGGATGTAACAGCATAACTAGTGCTACGATGGGGCTGATTTGACGATGGGACTAGTGCTACAATGGGACTGGCGTGGAAATGAAAACATTCTTGAGTGGATGACCATCTCTGGGGTGCAAGAATTTCTCTTGATAGGTGTGCAGCCACCAGGATTACGCTCTGTTCCTAGCTGTACTGGACATTCCATATTTCTTAGACTCCTGGATCAATCTGTACTGCTATCACGCTGTCTACCAAACCCTGTTCTTTGTACCTCCCTTTGCAGGTGCAGTGGGTAACATGACACTTGTGAAGAGGCTTCAGTTTCCTTTCCAAGAGAAAATTGGTCCTACACAGACCCATCCTCACTCCACCCATGAACAACAGTTCTCAAATTTTATATGGATATGAATCTGTATGTGCATCAAAGCCCTTCTTATGCAACACAAGACATGGGTAGCCGACATACGTTTGCGGCACTTTGAACTGTAACTTGACAGCTTACCGCTACCTTATCCAAGACTGCCTCTAAAGTAGTGGCAATAAAGGCTGTGCATATGTGGCATGTACTTCTTTTTGAGAACATCCATCAAGGGTTTCAGAGTATTTAATTCTACAGCATCAAATGTGTCACGAAGTGCTCTTTGACCCAGTTAAGTTATAACATTATATAAATAACACACAGCACAGTGAACAGTATTAATGGCGATGATAACGATGTTGATGACATGAACAACAATTATAATAGTCTATTCACTGGACGGTAAATTTGTAATTATTTATTTATTCTGTTAGATGAGTTGATTGTTAATCAGTGCAATGATGACTGCATTACCACCTTAAGCAAGACTGCTTAATACAAATTTCTGCTTTATTCAATAAATTTTTGGTGTGCACATATTTTGCTGCAACAATAAAGTAAAATTAAATGATATGATTGAATTGTTCATTTGATGGAATTCTGTATTCATTTGGATGTTAAATACACCATTGTATCATTTCTTTAATGCCTCATCTGAATCCTGGTCAGTATAGCCATTTTTATCTCGAATTTATGTATAGCATTGCCTAACACTTGTTTGTAATTTAGTTTTCAAAGCTATAATTGTAAAAAAAAAAAAAAAAAAAAAAAAAAAAAAAAAAAAAAAAAAAAAAACCCATGTTTTTTGTGTTTAATATGTTGTTTAAGTTTAGTATGTTGTTTCACTGTTAGTATGTTCTGAACATTAAAGAATATTACTAACTATCCTGAAATACATTATTAAAGTTATCCCCTACTGTCACTCGCAGTGTTTTTTGTAAGTCATTGTAATATGTTGATGATGATTTACACTTTTATGGCCACTTACCATTATTTTGTTACTGATCTCTTATAAAAGCAAATTCTTGATTTATATACAGCATCTATTTTTATATCTTTATTGCCTGTTGCGGAAAGTGGATGTTAACAATGTTGTTGAATTATAGTGTAAGCGGCTATGCCTTCATCCAGAAAGAAATAAAAATATGTTTGACATATATAGGTATTTTAATTCATCTCCCTAAGGATATCTCACATATAACTTATTTCATCTCTGGCAGTGTTTATTAATTTGATGTGGTAGTCAGGAAGCAACCTCAAGATGTAAAACAAACTCTTGCAACGTTTTTGTCCATAAAATTTGGAATTGGGAAGAAAGATAATGGTGGCAAGTGCTGTTATCAAATACACAACACTGAGATGGTTGTATCTGAGTGGTTATACACTACATTTGAACAGAATTTTCCAATAATCAAAATTTCTTTTGTGACAGCATTATGGGATAACTTTCTCCTATTCCCACATGGGGGTGCACAGATAGCTTGAGCATTTGGGAGCTTCTTCCATACTCAGTTAAGAGAGTTAGCTCTGCCAGTAACACTGTGACAGTTTTTACATACAGAGGATGACAGTGTGCGGTTCAACAGGCAGGTCCTGTCAATAACAGAGAAGCTGTTAAAAGCTTGATTTCTACCTAAAACCTTAAGGGGCAAGTAAATCTGAAAAACATATCTAAAAATTTCATAATCTTGTTCTGATTGTGTAGAAACAATTGTTACTCCTAAGTAACACTCGGACGCAATAAATAAGCCCTGTTGTGGTAAGTAAATTTACACTCGTATTTAGGGTACGCTAATTATCACATTCGTTTAGGGAGTGACTCTTTATCATGTTAAGGCACCATTTTCAAAATTTTAAGTGGTATGTAAAATCTTGTGGCTTTTGCAAACTGAAAAAGAGGAACTTGCAGTTTATTCCATGCCATCGACAGGGAAACTGTGAAGGCCTAATGATGTAAACAGAAAGGTATACTAGGGTTTAACGTCCCATTCTTAATGATGCTTTCACCGTGCTCTCCCAGAAAGTGGGTGGTCACAAGTGCATGGCATACTGTCTCATCTGTTCCAAAACACAAATATTAGGGTATGAGATTGATAACCATTTACCATTCATTGTTTCACAGTGAGAAATATTTATTGGATTTTTCAGATTGGTGCCACAGGTAAATCAAATATACTGGTGCCCGTTGAAATTTATTGCTTCAAAATACCTATAGAAACAACTGTGGGAGCTCTCACACAGAATCTTTGGTTTGTCATCTCTCTGTACTTATGTCTGGTTTAGGCAGCGCACGTTCCACATCTCCATTTAACAACCTGTAGTAGTATTCATGGAAATCCATAGGAAACCCACCGTTCCATAGTAACACTCTTGTCTCTCATTTGCTGTGAATAGATCTTTAAATTTGCTGCTGCACTTTGTACTTTCTTGATGCAGTGGAGCTGCTGTGCAGTACCAATACTTCTGGCCATGTAATTTTATTTCTGTTAGCAGATGATTGAGGACCGTAAGAAAGCACATATCTACTCAGACTCACGATAAAGTAATTTAACCACTCTTAACAAACTCCTCTAATGAGACGAGTGTTCAACTGAAACAATGGTATTGTCAGGAATGCCCCTAGGGAAGTGTTTTCTGTAAACATAATGATTTGGCAGGCAGGGTGGGGAATAATCTGCGGTTGTTTGCAGATGATGCTGTGGTACAAGATGATTTAGACAACATTTATGGTTGTGTGTGTGTGTGTGTGTGTGTGTGTGTGTGTGTGGGTGTGTGTGTGTGTGAGAGAGAGAGAGAGAGAGAGAGAGAGAGAGAGAGAGAGAGAGAGAGAGAGAGAGGGAGAGACAGAGAGAGAGAGAGAGAGAGAGAGAGAGAGAGAGAGAGAAGGATGTGTTAACGGTATTTTCAAATGCCATATAAGTTGTACATAGATGCTTTGGGAACTCGTATGGGAATCCCTGGAGAGAAAGCAATATTCTCTTTAAGGAACACTGTATAGAGAAATTTAGAGAACTGGCATCTAAAGCCGATTGCAGAATGATTCTACTGCCAGCAGCATACATTTTGCATATGAATTGTAAAGATAAGCTATAAGATACTGGGGCTTACACAGACGCATATAGATATTCATTTCTCCCTCACTCTTTATGCGAGTGGAAGAGGAAAGGGAATGACTAGTAGTGGCACAGGGTACACGCACACTACAGCTGCTGGTGGAATATGTATGTAGGTGTGGCCAGGCTCATAACAGGAGCTCTCATTCAATCTGGCTGTGACAGAAAAGTTTCTGGATCATTGTCGCCAGTGTCCATTTTCTCCTCGAGTTCAAAGGCACTGCCAAGCCATGACTTCAACCCACAGGTGGACCTCCACAGCAGGGTGGAAGCACAAACACTGCTGTGCCTTGCTGATCTTAATGAGTTAACTCCACTTTTCACAAATCTATACATACATGACAAAGGGCACACACGGTTGGTTGGCCCACACTTACTGATTACTTAAAATATGTTTTTAACAATTACGAATGTCGTTCCTCGGCGTGAGAGATAATACATGCATTTCAAGTTCTTGTTAAGATTGATCACACTTATAACATTTCCAGTTAAGTGTAATAGTATGTAATTAATTCGTAAGGACATAGTTTATAACCATGTTTTGGTGGAAATAGTTTAACTGTTCTTTACCATAGGGAGTCACATGCTGATTCTGGGCTCTGTACTGCACTATGTTACTTCAAATCTGATTTGTGACAAATATTAAATGGTGTCTCTGTACAGGTTGACTTGTCATTTTCCAGCTAAGTCTCTTTACTTTTGACTATTTTGGAGACTATGTCATTATTGTGACACAACATCACATTGCAGCTTAAGATATTTGTAGCACCAACATTTACAACTCAATTTTTGGACAGACACTGTGTACATATATTATTTTTGAGATGATATTGTCGCTTCTTTTATACCTCCATACAAAAATAGTATAGGTAATTTCCTCTATGTATCCACCTGACCCCACGTAACACCATAACTCCTATGGGTCTGTCTATGTCCCCCTCACTTCCATACATAAAATGGGGTTCACTGGACTTAAAAATTGAAACTATATCTCTTTCTGTGTCAAAAGTGTCTACATAGCATATTTAAGTTTTACTTGATACATGGGTTTCTTACTACTTTCCATTCTGTCACTCTTACTGTGCCTTTCACAGAGTCATACCTTCCCTCCATGTTATATTAACATTTAGTAACGTGCTTTCTCTGATACAACTTAAGATTAACTACAGACTGTTCATTAAGACCTCATTTGCTGTTACACACGGAAATGTTGTTATCCAGTTTATTCTTATCAATAGAGTTGTGCACCACTCATTTTGAAATCATGAAGTAGTACTGAGAATACAGAAGTTTCCTTTAATTTGTTACTTTTCCTCTCAACTACTTTGTCATATACTAGGTATATATGTGATACAGCAGCTTTTCACTTTCCACTGAGAACACATCTATCTTTTTGTTAATCCCAATTGAAAAAAACATTAAATTATCAAACTCAAAACCTTTATTTATTGTGCCATTATTTGCCCAATTATGTAACATATGTATAACTATCAGCTTTTTCATACACTTTGACACGTATAAGGTTCACACACAAGTTAATTGCATTTTCGTTTCGCATGTTGCTACGGGTTTCTTTATCAATTGCCATTTTAATTTGTAGTTCACTGTTGCTATCTCAGTTTACATTTTGCCATTTGGAGATAGTGAGTGGAGCTGTGGACGCTAGAAAGTGGAGTGCCAAATGGAATAATCTGAACATTTTCTTCTTGAGTTCAGTAGAGGGGTGACAGCAGTGAAGGCAGCCAGAAACATCTGCACCATATGTGGGGATAATGCTATTCATCAGAGCACAGCAAGAATATGGTTTTCTCATTTAAAGGAGGACCATTTTCACATTAGTGACCCACTAAGTTCATAAAAATGTGAAGGCCTTCCTGAAGATCATGGAAAGATTAATCCACAGTGATGCATGCCAATGTATTCAAGATCTGGGTCATTGATGATCATGATCATTCCACCACTGTGCAAATTTTGCATGCAACAGAAAGGTTACAAAATGAGGTGTATGAGTACCGCATGTCCGAAGTGAAAATCGCAAAAATCAGTTGGTGGCCATATCTATCTCTATTTGCTCATCATCAAGCGGCTCATGAAATACTGAACATTACAATTGTGGTGGGGTTAGGGGTCAAACCCGGGACTCCACATGGCAGACCAGAAGCTGGAACCCACCACACCGTATTTCGTCAGGAGGCCGAGCAAGTTCAAGAATTTTGAGAGACAGTGCAGAGTGATACAGCAGTATTCAGTAACATTGCTTTATTCAGCTAATTTACAGTATTTGATGGTGAAGCGTAGTGTCAGCGTGCTGCCCGCCCGATGTCCTGCAAGTCCAGCCGGCTCAGCAGACTCCTGGTATGCCGATGCCACTGCTGATGTTATCAAGGCTGCCTGCCAACGGAACTTGGCCGCCGCTCTCCCGGTCACCACCCAGCGATGCGTAGCGCCTTGCGACTTACTCCGCCCCATTAGGCCTGCTCTGCCTGACCAAGGGATGAAGGTGGATGTATTGGTCACCTGTGGCCCTCAGGCCACCGCTGCTCCCAACACGTGACCTGACTCAAACCCACGCGCACCTGGATTCTGTGCTGAAATTTTCCGCTAATGGTGCTTGCCGGATGGCAACACCCACTGCCATACCTGGCGCTGTCGTAGCGCTGCTCTGCTACCCTCAGGGTACGCCTCGCCCAGACCCAGTATGCAAGGTGGGAAGCAAACTTGGCCACTACACTAGAGTGGAACTGAGACCCTCCTGGACCTGCTGCAGACCTCTCTCACTGCCGATTTTCAGGCAGACCGTGCTATCTCCAAGTGGAAGGATGCCATTCCACCCTCCCCTGGCGTTGTGTCCCCCGATGCAGAATATAGCCCGAGCAACAACATAGAAACAAAGTACAAATTTATACAGAATGCTTATAATATTGCTGCCAGACTGGCCACTATAAGCATAGAGCAGCACAGGTCTGTCCCGACGTTCCACTGACCTGGCAGACCCTGTCAAGCTAAACTTGCCCGTCTATTTATATTGGTTTCTCCCTTGCTTCTGACATAGTGTCAGAGAGAGACACTAACAATTGTAGGATGAATTTCTACAGGTCAGCCATTTACAAATATCCACTCCTGGCTCTGGCCTAGTGCCCCACCTAATATATCCACTAACTAAGAGCAATGCTGCAGTTTCCTACCTTATTGTTGCTCCACTCAAAACAAATCGTGCATGCAATACCGCTGTCGCAGCTCTGCGCCGGCAGGTGCCATGTTTACCTTGCCTGGCCTGCTGGCTGTCGTCCAATATGCCACTCTGCCAGCGGCCCCAGATTTCATCCCCCAACAGCGCCGTCATTGAATTTCGAAAAAATTTCCCTTTCCCTTGGCTAGATTGACACTAGTGCAGCACTATCCTGGTGATGAAAAATTGTGTCTGTATTCTAACATAAGGAAAGGAAAGGATTGGTTGAGGCCAAACAAAGGAGCAACATTCCATACAAAAATCTACATGCTTTCACAAAAGATAATGTTATGCATCTAGTGGGACGACGATGGTGGGGTGTATTATGAATTGCTTCCGCAAGATGTAACGGTGGTTGCTGACATTTTCTGTCAACAGAAAAGATGTCTTGCATATACAGTCTAAGAACAGCAACCAGGAAGTCCATGTGAAGCAATATTGATCCATGAGAGAGCCTGCCTGCATTCCGTACAGTATTTTTTTGTCAGTGTAGCAAAAGTTGGGTTGGGAAGTCATGTCACACCCACCTTATTCACCTGATCTTGTGCCTCAGATTTGAGCCTTTTCCACTCTCTATCAAATAACTTTCATGGAACTTCCCTTTCGGATTAAAAAAGTGTTCTTAAGATGACTCAATGAATTCTTCCCCAGAAAACCATGCCATTTACATTTCGCAGAATCGAAAATTTCCCCAATGTTTGCTGTCCATTGTAAGCACTGAATGATGATATATTATTGTACGCTGAAGTCTCTGTTATGTTTATTAAAACTATAGAAAAAGTATACAAACTAATGCACCAGCTACATACCTGTGTTGGGGCCTAGCGCAATGGTTATCATATAAACATCATGTAGAAGGTTGTTGGATCAAAAAACGACAAATGAAGCTTTTTTTCAATTTATAAATCCGATCAAAAGAATTTTATTATTATTTTTATTCAATTAATTCGTTTACATGTAATTTTTGATATTATTGTTTGTTTTATTTACCCTTATTTTTCTTTCTGCCATTCTTTTTTCTCCTGGACTCTGCCTGTGTCACCTATAATGTGGAAATAAATGTTAATGTGTGTGTGTCCGTCTCGAGTTGCTTCATAGAGGTTAGCTTTAACCACCATAAACAAAGCAAGTGCGATTTTTAAATCTGCACAGATAGTTGATTGCTATTCTCTCTTATGCATTTCACATCATGGGGTTGTGGTTAGCTTAGGACACAAATTTGAATTCAGGGCTTTGTCTGCCATGGTTGTCCTTTCTCACTCAGAATCAGCTGTCCATATACCATCTCACATTTCCAACGTACCTGGAAGTGGCTGCCTCCAACATTACTCTGCATTAATTGGTGCATAGTAATGAAGTAAAACAAATTAATATTTCTACTTTGACAGCTCTCTGCAATTTATTGCATAATTTGGTAAACCATAGTGTTTTTTCTGACATGCTCTGGTGGTTTCCGGTGATTAAGGGTGTCAGTGTGGTACTGGTGTGCAAGACTCACACTCCCTCTTGGCTATCAAACTTACTTGGAGTTGCTTCCCCGATCATCTTTTCAGGATAGCCAGCTGTGATGTCCTGCACGACTTCTTCTCTGAATATAGGATGCTACATGGAGGAAATTTTTTATACTTTAAAATATTCTCGAGTGTACAGAGTTATTTTAAAACTCAATCTCACTGTATTTTCATCACACACAACAGTTTCTGACAGACCGGAAGGTTCCAAGCTTACAAAAAATGTTTTAGTTGTATGAAAACTATCACATTAATTTTTCCATAAATACAGTCTACAAATCTCACAAAGTTTAACAAGACAACTGTCTAGACCTTACTTATTGATTCTTTCTCTTACATTCGTAATTGTCCCTTCTCTTCTTTCAACAACATTCAAATGTTCACACAGTAATGTTTCATGTCGCATGGAGTACGGCGCGTTTATTCCTTGAGCTGGATGTGTAACTATAGGCGACCACCTGCCCACGCCGATCATCCGTCCCATACACGTCCGTCCTGCACACACATAACTGTGGTGCAGTAGACACAGATCTACTCATCTCTAAAATAACGCGTGTTCAAGACGGTGGAAATACGAGGGTCTCTAGAATTTACTCCGAAATTCCTTAGGCATTACAATGCCTTCCAGAATGCTGGAAGTTAGAAAAGTATAATTATTAAATTGTCATTACTTCAACACCCCCCCCCCAATCAATTTAATAATTTCCTAAATTGCCCATAAAATTCACTATCCCCAGCTTTTAACACAGTCTATTGAAACGTGCACTCTTAGCTACTTTTGGTAAAATATGGGCCATTTGTTCCTAGGAGCTAATGTATTGAACATTCAGATGGCCTTTGTTGTATAGCTCTTGTGTAGAACGGATTTCACATCCACATGCTTCAGTCATCTATGTTCCCACTTCCGTAATTGACAGATTCTTCAAGAAGATGCTTAAGCCATGGGGTGTCTGTCATAGCTGTCGACGAAGCTGGATATTCTGCTTCTATTTCATAGTGAAACTCATATGTCTCCTTGTCACAAGAAACAGTATTTTCAAACAAAAAACTATAAGAAAGTGAAGAAGACAGAAGATCTACAACATAACACAGTCAGAATCAACATAGCAGTAATAGCATTTAAAATTTCCTTTTTGTATCACAGGCCAACATCAAGTGTTCCTTTAATATATCAAAGAATTCATTTCAAAAATTTCTACTCTAATTCTGTTGGTTTATTTTGCTGTCTACTAAAATAGTTAAGTGATGCACTTCGTCTGGTCACAGCTGTCATTATATACATTGAAAAACACAGTAATTGTCCATCTGGTTTAAATTCATCCATTTGACCACAAGCATCTCCACTGCATTTGACTTCCATCGATGTTCTCAGTGTTTACAGTCTTCCATGTTGAATCTTTTCAATAAGTATTCAAGATGAACACAGTGACAAAGAAACATTTTGCCCTTGTTGCTCTGCATATTTATTCTGAGGAATGATTTTGGTTCTCCAAGTTCTCACATTCGACATTTTAACTAGTTCTTAATGTAGGTGACTTTTTTTTTTTACTATTACATCCAGCTGGAATATTATCTACATATGGAAGCAAATTGAGTATAATGATCATCAATGCTTTCAACATAGAGACATCTGCCAATTTTGGGTTGTCGAAACATGATTTCCTTCTAAAACTGTCAAAAGTTTTTTTTTTTAGTTTGCATACAAGACTTTTCTTAATCTTTACACCAGGTCTCAATGCAGGAATCAATTTTGTACATCTGTTTGTTCCATAAATGAATTATGTTCCTTCAACACACTAAGGAGCATTCTTAGTGTTGTGAATTGAGCAAGTGGAGTATAGTCATATCTCTTTCAATATTTCCAGACATGTCTATTTTTACTTTGAACATCCTCTTACTGTCAGTGATACTTATATTTGCTGTAAGTGGTTCATAAGTCAAAGTTCCATTAGATGACAGAGAGCCCAATTTTTCCTTAATTTTTTTTCCATTCTTCTCCTACATTTTCTTCATGATGACTTACCTGAACGTCTTCAGACTTCTGAGGTAAGTTTTCCCACGAATGTTTTTGCATTCAAGGGAAACACTGCATAATACTTGAAAAACCAAAATTTTCTTGTTATTCTATTGCTTTTCCACAAAGTTTCTGCTCGCTTCCACTTCTTCTGACATCGTGGGCCTTGAGTTACCTTCAACAGTTTGCACAAAATCAAGGACTTCAAAACAGAACTAACTTTGAGGAAACTGAAGAATGTTCTGAATTACATTGTTCACTTGAATGGTCTTCTTCAAGATCCAATCATCACTGCTTTCACCTTCAAATAGAAACATATCTTTTTCAAAAATTATATCTCTCCCAAATACAACCTTGTGTTGCTTGGCACACCATATTCTGTGGCTAATTAGACAGTTTCCAGTCACGTAACATTTTAATGGGCTAGTTCCTTTTCAATACTTTCCTTGGAATGTGCCACTATGCAACACACCCAAAGTCATATTTGTTCAAATTTGGCTTTCTTCCATCCGATAGCATTTCTAAAATTTCTGCATCTAAAACTGAAGTATAACTATGGTTAATGATAAAAGTATCTGCCAGTAACTTTTGACTAAAATTGCTTTCAAACTTCGCGTCCAAAAATTGTGCAATGAGCCTTTTCAATGACAGTATGATTTAGTCGCTCTGCCACTCCATTTCGTAATTGACTTTGCAAATATACTCATGACCGTTGTCACTTTTAAATCTCCTGATTTTCAGCAAATACATACTTTGGAAATACGAAGCAAGAATTGTTACCAATATTGTATCGACCACTGTGCCATACAGTTCAGTGAGCAGACACATGGGTATTATATACTGTAGGACTGAAAGTTTCAGAGTGTTTTTCTCGTGAGTGGCTAGCCATCTGGCCGTATGGCTGGGGCGTTGTAACTCTATGGGGTAGTGCTGCCAACACATGCCATCCCACTCTTAACTTCATTTCCCAACCCTCGCACTCCCCTTGTTAGTGTGTGTATATACACAATTGAATCATTTCTGTGAGCTGCAGCTATAGCTATCACACTTTTGAATTGAACCCGCTGAATTTTTAAAAACAAGCATCATCCAGCCATTTATAGTTTATGCACTGACAATTAATTATTTAGTGAACCTGACACTAGAAGAGCACCTTTTAGTTTTAATTTGAAATTCCAGTCCACAAACTATGCTTTCAACATAAATTCCTCCAACCTTTATTCTTATTTGATTCACCAGTTTGTTCACATCCATCAAAGAACAGATTAATTAACTAAATATCCTGTTACCCTCAAATCTAGAAACCAATCCACTTTGCCACCTGGAAAATTTCCAGTAACAGCTGAGAAAGAAAAATTATTTTCATTTCTGTTTATTTTTTGGAGAGATTTAGCTAAATTTGCAGAACTATACTTCTATGCGTTTGTGGCAATCTAACATTGTATTTTTCCCCAATAATGGCATTGTTTCCCACGTCTGTAACACATATATTGGGTTGATACATAAGTTTGTTGCGTTTCTCTGTACGTTTGATAAACACAACAGATACACATACACACCCTACTCATCCATAATTATTCTCCTTCACTATTTACAACAGTCTATCAATGCTGAGATAACTTTTTGATTCCATGACTGTAGACATCGGGTGGTTTTGAGGTGAAGAACTCGCCGAGCCATGGTAGGAGAACCTTTTGCATCCGGCAAAGCTTAGCTTGAAGTTTGTTCAATAGGGAGCAGGAAAAACTGAGGGTGCAAGATCAGTTGAATAAGGTGAGTGCAGAATGACTTCCCAACCCAACTCTAGTATAAAGTTTTTGGTCAGTCTAGCAGAATGGGCGCGGGCGTTATCGTGGAGTAGCATCACTTTTCGCAGTCTGCCTGGTCGTTGTCCTCTAATTGCATCCACAAGATGTCTCAGTTACTGACAATAAATATCATCAGTGATGGTTACATCTCAGGGAAGCAATCTGTACTACACCACACCATCACTGTTCAACTAGATGCATAATATTATGGATGCATGCAGGCTTTTATATGGGGAGTTGCTGCTTTGTTTGGGGGCAACCATTCTTTTCTTTTCCTTATGATCTTAGGATAAAGACACCATTTCTTGTCACCTATAAGGCTATAACGATACAAGTTAGGAATGGTCAACGTTGCTTTCAAGCAAATTGATCACGAACAATGAGAAAAGCACATACATTCACCTGCTGATTTATGTGTTTTCGGCTTAGAGCATGTGGTACCTTTTTTCAACCTTCTCCATTGCATGCAAATGTCGCACGATGGTAGAATGATCACAGTTAATAACATTTGCCAGTTCTCGAGTTTGCTGACATTGATTATTGTGGGTTAATGTGTTTAAACAATCTTTATGAAACTTCGACTGTCTTCCTGAATGTGCTGAATCACTAATGTCAAAATGATCCTTCTTAAAACAAGAAAACTGCATTCTTGCCATGATCTGTCTCATGGAATTATCCCCCTCCCACATGTGGCGTGAATGTTTCTGACTGCCTCCGTAGCTGTCATTCCTATTGAAATGTAATAGAAAAATACATCAGAAATGTTTAGATTTCTCCACTAGGCACTCCATTTTCTAGTGTCCAAACCTCCACTCATTATCTCTATATAACAAAATGACAATATGTGAACTCATATAGCAACAGTGAACTACAAAGTAAAAAATGACAACTCCTAGCATCCACAATATCAACTAAAATCTTATTTTTAGACAAAGCTTTGGCTGCATCATACATAGCTTGAGACTTGGTTGTCTCTGAATACATCCTTTTACCTTTCTGTCAGATGCTGTCGACGATGGCAATTCATTTACTGTCCAGTTGTTACCTTTACAATTATTAAGTTTTGCTTCTTTGTCTAGTAATCTACCCTTTAAGAAATCCGGTTCCAATTCCTCACTTGAGAAGGTATTCAGAGCAGTAACAACTACTTAGGATTCTGGTGGAATTGTTTGTAAGTTACCGCATACTATATCAGTTCCTCCAATATTATCATCCGATCCTTCAAATGACCCATTAACTTACGAAACTCCAAAAAATTAATTTCAAGAGTTATTGTCATTTGCAGTAAACTTTAAAGGCCGTTCTTAATAAAAGCCATACCTTTCAGCTCAAATGTTTGAATTAATGTATTTCTTATTTTTGGTGTAGGCCTACTCCAAGCAACTTTGTGAAATTCTTTGGATTACTTGAGACTTACACTTCTTATCGGTTTTGCCATACAGCTGTCTCAGCCATGTCCATGTATCTCTTTCAGACAAAACTCACTTCCAGCTCACATAGAAGTATTTCAGTCCTAAATTTTCAGTTGCTAAAGTTCTTCCCATTAAACAACAGTACCTTGTATTCCTCCTCTTCTTGAGCCATGACTCTAAATTAGGTACTGGATTAATTTTTTCCACCTTTATTTGTTGTACTGCAACACCTGGCACCTGGGTCCATGACCACTTGCTAAGAAAATAACACTTATTTAGGATAAATAATTTCAACTTATTACTTCACACAATTTACAATTACAACCACGGGACAACAATGAAGACAAAATACAAACAGAGCAAAGAAACACAGAAAAAACACATAAAAAAGACAAAGAGGAAATAACTGAAACGATTATTATTACATTATCATCATTTCAACACACTTTGTATTAGATAGGAAACTCCATGTCCAAACAATGAACAATGGCACCATTTAACCAAGATACAGAACAGCCTGCCACCACAAGTGAAAAACATAGCCTTGATTTTAGAAATCTGAAATCATTAACTGATCATTGCTCTGAATTGTGTGAATTTTTGGTCCATATGTGTACAGTGAAATATCAAACAAGCTGCAAGTGCATGAATGATTTTTATAAAAATAATAATCACTGTGAATGAGACTTTTATACAATGTGTAGCTATCTCCATACTGTTGTCTTTGTCCATGTTTGTACTGTATTGTAACACTCTTTTGGTCTCCTTCAACTATTATTTATGCTACTTGTCAACTCAGATTATACAACCTGGGTCCAGCAAAAATTGTCATTTTAACAGCCCTGGACATCTGCTGCCATTTAGGTTACGGAATCTTCTTCTTGATACAGTTATGAAGTGTAGTGGCATGACCGAGAGGGAATTTGTTCTCGCTTGATATGGCTAATAACTATATGACATTGTTTGTCATCTATCTTGATATATACACTCCTGGAAATTGAAATAAGAACACCATGAATTCATTGTCCCAGGAAGGGGAAACTTTATTGACTCATTCCTGGGGTCAGATACATCACATGGTCACACTGACAGAACCACAGGCACATAGACACAGGCAACAGAGCATGCACAATGTCGGCACTAGTACAGTGTATATCCACCTTTCACAGCAATGCAGGCTGCTATTCTCCCATGGAGACAATCGTAGAGATGCTGGATGTTGTCCTGTGGAACGGCTTGCCATGCCATTTCCACCTGGCGCCTCATTTGGACCAGCGTTCGTGCAGGACGTGCAACCGCGTGAGACGACGCTTCATCCAGTGCCAAACATGCTCAATGGGGGACAGATCCGGAGATCTTGCTGGCCAGGGTAGTTGACTTACACCTTCTAGAGCATGTTGGGTGGCATGGGATACATGCGGACGTGCATTCTCCTGTTGGAACAGCAAGTTCCCTAGGAATGGTAGAATGATGGGTTCGATGACGGTTTGGATGTACCGTGCACTATTCAGTGCCCCTCGACGATCACCAGAGGTGTACAGCCAGTGTAAGAGATCGCTCCCCACACCATGATGCTGGGTGTTGGCCCTGTGTGCCTCGGTCGTATGCAGTCCTGATTGTGGCGCTCACCTGCACGGCGCCAAACACGCATACGACCATCATTGGCACCAAGGCAGAAGCGACTCTCATCGCTGAAGATGACACGTCTCCATTCGTCCCTCCATTCACGCCTGTCGCGACAGCACTGGAGGTACAATGCACGATGTTGGGGCGTGTCCGGAGCAAGTATGGTTGGTCTGACACATCAGTGTCAATGTGTTCTTTTTTCCATTTCCAGGAGTGTATATAAGGCTGTAAAAATGAATTTTACTGCAGATGTTTTCCCCAGTATTCAGTAAATCAGTATCTCCTGGCGTAATGGTGTACATTAGAGGTGACAAGAAAATAACATAACTGATAGAAATAACTGGTTATTGAGAAGTAGCAGTTACTGTGATAAGGGCTCATCTGATACTAGCAGTTACTTAAATAACAGTGCTTTGCGCCACCTGTTTACAGAAGATCATACTATGCTTTCACGTCAACTAATCTGAGATCTGGCTATGATAGAGAGGGATATATCATCTGGAAGAGCTGTTATTATTCTCTCTAAGTTTCATTCTCTGACACTTAACACGCTACCACTACAGGTAACCCAGTGACATTTCCGGAGAGAATAGTTACTGGAGTGAGCAAAATATTTTTGTACCGCTATGGAAATAACTATCTAGAACCCCCAGTGTCCAGCAGTTGACAACTAACGGGATTCTGTTCTTTCCATTTCTTGTAGTTCCTGAAACAGTTGACCTTCTATCTGACCTTCGGTTGTGTTAGAGGGTATTGTTAATGGTTTTTAGGGTTTTACACATATTGAAATATTTGAGCATTGTAGGTGATCTAAAAATGGAAAATAGTGGAGTACCTTCTCAAAGAATACCATATCCCCAATGCCTAGCGGCGCCATTATGATGAAAAAACGCTGGTGCTGTATGTAATTAGTGTATCTGATCAACTTGAGTACAAAAAAACTTGTGTAATTTCATAAAACTTGTCTTTGTGGCTTTACTAAGAAAAATGAGCTTTCTCAATTTGTACATATACACTGCAAATGGACTTTTTTTATTTAATTAATTATTGGCTACTGATTTTGAATCATTTTCCACATAGTATTGAGCACATCAGTTTTATACAGGGAAATTGTACAATGGAATATTTACACTTCACACACAAGTATGGAAAATTAACCATTTGATCGCAGCATAGATGGAATGAATACAGGTATGCTTACAACAATAGTCAGATCAGGTACTTTGTCAGGAGCATTCAAATAAAAATATAGATTTACTTATATTAGGGTCTTCTTGTACTTGGGCATTCTACATGAAATTTTTTGAATAATATATGCTCTTTCTGTTTTGAAAGAGGCCAAGGGAGTTCATTTTGGCCCTTTGGCCCTTTATTTTAAGTGCTCATCTATCTCGTTCATGAATTAGTATAATACATATTCAAATAATGGAAAATCCAGGATAGAATGTAACAATATTACGAGAAAGAAAGCTGCTACTCACTATCTAGCAGAGATGCTGTGTCGCTGATACACACAACAACGACTCTCACAATTCACACACACACACACACACACACACACAGACACACACACACATACACATAGCAACATTGCATGATGGGAGTGGCAACTGGGTGGGGGTATGGAGGATACTGGGGCAGGGAGGGAGGGTGGGTAGTGATGTAGAGTAAAGTGCTGCAGGTTAGACCACGGGCAGGGGAGAGGTGGGGAGGGGAGCAGAAGTAGCAGAAATGGAGGGAAATAAAAAGACTGGGTGTGGTGGTGGAATAATGGCTGCATAGTGCTGGAACGGGTGCAGGGAAGGTGTGGGATGGATGAGAACAGTGACTAATGAAGGTTGAGACCAGGAGGGTTATAGAAATATCGGATGTATTGCAGGGAAAGTTCTCACCTGCACAATTCAGAAAAGCTGGTGTTGGTGGGAAGGATCTATATAGCACACACTGTGAAGCAGTCATTGAAATATCATGTTTTGCAGCATGTTCAGCAACAGGGTGGTCCACTTGTTTCTTGGTTGCAGTTTGTTGGTGACCATTTGTGTGGACAGACAGTTTGTTGATTCTCATTCCTACATAGAATGCAGCACAGTGGTAGCAACTTAGCTTGTAAATCACATGACTAGTTTCAGAGGTAGGCCTGCCTTTGATGGAATTAGTGGTGATGGTGCCTGACCTGGAGTAGGTGGTTTCAGGAGAATGTATGGATGTAGGTGTGTTACAGAGGTATGAGCCATGAGGTAAGGGATTGGGAGCATTGGTTGTGTAAGGATGGGTACATTATGTAGGTTCGGTGGATGACAGAATACCATGTGAGGCATGGGAAGGATAGTGGTCTGGATACTTATCATTTCAGGCCACGACAAGAGGTAATTGAAACCCTGGCATAGAGTGTAATTCAGTTTCTCCAGTCCTGGGTGATGCTGAGTTATGAGGGGCATGGTTGTCTGTGGTCAGACAGTGGGATTTTGGGAGGTGGTGGGAGACTGAATAGATAAGGCATGCAAGATTTGTTATTATACAAGGTTGGGAGGATAATTATGGTCAGTGAAGGCTTCAGTGAGGTAGTTAGATTGGGGCTGCTCATCACTGCAGATGCGGTGACCAAGTGGGGATAGGCTATACGGAAGGGACTTCTTGGTATGGAATGGATGGCAATTGTTGAAGTGGAGGTATTGCTGGTGGTTAGTAGGTTTGATAATGACAGAGGTACTGATGTAACCACATTTGAGGTGGAGGTCAACATCTAAGAAGGTAGATTGTTGGGTTGAGTAGGACCTTGTGAAGCAAATGGGGGAGAAGTAGTTGAAGTTCTGGAGGAATGTGGATTGGGTATCCTTATCCTCACTCCAGATAGCAAAAATGTAATCATTGAATCTGAACCAGGAGTGGGGTTTAGGATTCTCTGTTTTTAGGAAGGGTTCGTTTATATGGCCCATGAATAGGTTGGCATTAGATGGTGCTATGAGGGTGCCCATAGCCATACCCTGAATTTGTTTGTGGGTAATGCCTCCAAAGCAGAAGAAATTGTGTGTGAGGATAAACTTGTCATGGTGACTAGATTGTTGGTTTTGAATCTGTCAATCTTTGGGAAAGGGAGTGTTCAATAGCAGGAAGGCTATGGGCATTAGGAACATTAGTGTACAGGGAGGTGGCACCAATAGTGACAAGCATGGCACTTTGTGGTAAAGAGTCAGGAACTGTGGAGAGTCAGTGAAGGAAATTGTTCAAATGCCTCTGAGCACTACGGGACTTAACTTCTGAGGTCATAAGTCCCCCAGAATTTAGAACTACTTAAACCTAACTAACCTAAGGACATCACACATATCCATGCCCGAGGCAAGATTCGGACCTTCAACCATAGCGGTCGCGCGGTTTCAGACTGTAGTGCTTAGAACCACTCGGCCACTCTGGCTGGCTGGAGGAAATTGTTGGTATCTTTTAAATAGGAAGGTATGTTAGGGGTAATAGATTGTAGGGGTTGGTCTATGAGAGCAGCAATTCTCTCAGTAACCGGCCACAATGGGGTGTCTTGGGTGATTAGGTTTATGGACTTTAGGAATCATGTAGAAGGTAGGATTTATTAGTGGAGTGAGAGAGTTGAGCAGAGGCAAGGACTCCAGGGAGAGGCTCTGAGGTGGGCATAAGGATTTGAGTAGTGACTGGAGATCTTGCTGGATTACTGGAATGGGGTCGCTGTGGCAAGGTTTGTAGATAGAACGGAGGGGTATCTGTTGAGAGGCCAGACAAACATGTGGTTCCTGAAGAGGGGCAGCAGCCTTTTCAGTAGTTGCAGGGGCAACAGTCTGGATGATTGACTGATCTGGCCTTGCAACATTAACCAAAACAGCCTTGTTGTGCTGGTACTGGGAAAGGCTGAAAGCAAGGGGAAACTACAGCCGTAATTTTTCCTGAGGACATGCAGCTTTACTGTATGATTAAATGATAATGGCGTCCTCTTGGGTAAAATATTCTGGAGGTAAAATAGTCCGCCATTTGTATCTCCAGGCGGGGAATACTCAGGAGGACGTCATTATTAGGAGAATGAAAACTGGCGTTCTACGAATCGGAGCGTGGAATGTTAGATCCTTTAATCGGGAAGGTAGGTTAGAAAATTTAAAAAGGGAAATGGATAGGTTAAAGTTAGATATAGTGGGAATTAGTGAAGTTCTGTGCAGGAGGAACAAGATTTTTGGTCAGGTGAATATAGGGCTCTAAATACAAAATCAAATAGCGGTAATGCAGGAGTAGGTTTAATAATGAATAAAAAAATAGGAGTGCGGGTAAGCTACTACAACCAGCATAGTGTACGCATTATTGTGGCCAAGATAGACACAAAGCCCATTCCTACTAGAGCAGTATAATTTATATGCCAACTACCTTTGCAGATGATGAAGAAATTGATGAAATGTATGATGAGATAAAAGAAATTATTCAGGTAGTGAAGGGAGACGAAAATGTAATAGTCATTGGTGACTGGAATTCGTCAGTAGGAAAAGGGAGAGAAGGAAACATAGTGGGTGAATATGGATTGGGGCTAAGAAATGAAAGAGGAAGCTGTCTAGTAGAATTTTGCACAGAGCATAACTTAATCATAGCTAACACTTGGTTGAAGAATCATAAAAGAAGGTTGTATACATGGAAGAATCCTGGAGATACTAAAAGGTATGAGATAGATTATTTAATGGTAAGACAGAGATTAAGGAATCAAGTTTTTAATTGTAGTAGATTTCCAGGGGCAGATGTGGACACTGGCCATAATCTATTGGTTATGACCTGTAGATTAAAACTGAAGAAACTGCAAAAAGGTGGGAATTTAAGGACATGGGATCTGGATAAGCTGAAAGAACCATAGGTTGTACCGAGTTTGAAGGAGAGCATAAGGGAACAATTGGCAGGAATGGGGGAAAGAAACACAGCAAAAGAAGAATGGGTAGCTCTGAGGGATGTAGTATTGAAAGCAGCAGAGGATAAAGTAAGTCAAATGACGAGAGCTGCTAGAAATCCTTGGGTAACAGAAGAAATATTGAATTTAATTGATAAAAATGCAGTAAATGACGGAGGCAAAAAGGAATACAAAAGGTCTCAAAAATGAGATTGACAGGAAGTGAAAATGGCTAAGCAGGGATGGCTAGAGGGCAAATGTAAGGATGTAGAGGCTTATCTCACTAGGGGTAAGATAGATACTGCCTACAGGAAAATTAAAGAGACCTTTGGAGAAAAGAGAACCACTTGTATGTAGATCAAGAGCTCAGATGGAAAACCAGTTTTAAGCAAAGAAGGAAAGGCAGAAAGATGGAAGGAGTATATAGAGGGTCTATACAACGGCGATGTACTTGAGGACAATATTATGGAAATGGAAGAGGATGTAGATGAAGATGAAATGGGAGATAAGATACTGCTTGAAGAATTTGACAGAGCACTGAAAGACCTGAGTCGAAACAAGGCCCCAGGAGTAGACAACATTCCATTAGAACTACTGACAGCCTTGGTAGAGCCAGTCATGACAAAACTCTACCAGCTGGTGAGCAAGATATATGAGACAGGCGTAATACCCTCAGACTAAAAAAAGAATACAATAATTCCAATCCCAAAGAAAGCAGGTGCTGACAGATGTGAAAATTACCTAACTATCAGTTTAATAAGTCATAGCTGCAAAATACTAACGCGCATTCTTTACAGACGAATGGAAAAACTGGTAGATGCGGACCTCGGGGAGGATCAGTTTGGATTCCGTAGAAATGTTGGAACACGTGAGGCAGTACTGACCTTATGACTTATCTTAGAAGAAAGATTAAGAAAAGCCAAACCTACGTTTCTAGCATTTGTAGACTTGGAGAAAGCTTTTGACAATGTTGACTGGAATACTCTCTTTCAAATTCTGAAGGTGGCAGGGATAAAATACAGGGAGCGAGAGGCTATTTACAATTTGTACAGAAACTAGATGGCAGTCATAAGAGTCGAGGGGCATGAAAGGGAAGCAGTGGTTGGGAAAGGAGTGAGACAGGGTTGTAGCCTCTCCCCGATGTTATTTAATCTGTATATTAAGCAAGCAGTAAAAGAAACAAAAGAAAAATTCGGAGTAGGTATTAAAATTCATGGAGAAGAAGTAAAAACTTTGAGGTTCGCCGATGACATTGTAATTCTGTCAGAGACAGCAAAGGACCTGGAAGAGCAGTTGAACGGAATGGACAGTGTCTTGAAAGGAGGATATAAGATGAACATCAACAAAAGCAAAACGAGGATAATGGAATGTAGTCAAATTAAATCGGGTGATGCTGAGGGAATTAGATTATGAAATGAGACGCTTAAAGTAGTAAAGGAGTTTTGCTATTTAGGAAGTAAAATAACAGATGATGTTCGAAGTAGAGCGGATATAAAATGTAGACTGGCAATGGCAAGGTAACCATTTCTGAAGAAGAGAAATTTGTTAACATTGAGTATAGATTTATGTATCAGGAAATCGTTTCTGAAAGTATGGAGTGTAGTCATGTATGGAAGTGAAACATGTACGATAAATAGTTTGGACAAGAATAGAATAGAATCTTTCGAAATGTGGTGCTACAGAAGAATGCTAAAAATAAGGTGGATAGATTACGTACCTAATGAGGAGGTATTGAGTAGAATTGGGGAGAAGAGCAATTTGTAGCACAACTTGACTAGAAGAAGGGATCCGTTGGTAGGACATGTTTTGAGGCATCAACGGATCACAAATTTGGCATTTGAGGGCAGCGTGGATGGTAAAAATCGTAGAGGGAGACCAAGAGGTGAGTACACTAAGCAGATTCAGAAGGATGTAGGTTTCAGTAGGATCTGGGAGATGAAGAAGCTTGCACAGGACAGAGTAGCATGGAGAGCTGCAGCAAACCAATCTCAGGACTGAAGACCACAACAACAACAACAACAAAACATTTTTCGCAAGCTCGGAACCTTCTGGTCCGTCAGAAACTATCACATTCATTTTTCCATAAATACAGTCTACAAATCTCACAAAATTTAACAAGACAACCGTCTGGACCTTACAAAAGTAAGAGAAAGAATGAATAAGTAATTGTTCCTTTTTCTCTTTCAACAACATTCAAATATTCACAAATAATGTTTGACATCGCACTGAGACGGCGCGTTTGTTCCTTGAGCTGGACGTGTAACTCCTTACAAATGGAAGGCCTCAGACATGGCCAACCGATTCGGCTAAAATTTGGCAGGTCGCTTGTGTACCACTTAAAACGGAGGAATCTAAGATATTTTAGGTCAACACCGCCGCGTTATTGAAAAAATCACCCCTAAAAGTTATGAAGAGCAATCGACTCAAAATTGGCGGGATCGATAGATAATTGTAAACAGAGCATTTTTCATCATCAGCTATGGTATCCGAAAACGCATACTATTCCAGAAATCGAGGAAAGAAAGTTTTACAACTGTCGCTTCTGTTCCAACTTTTTAAACGGTTTTTGCCGACAGCACTGAAAGCGCAACAGCCAAGGTAATTGGCTGGGAATCTGAGAACCCGGGTTCGAATCGCGAGGAAACCCAGTGGATGTTATTATTTTCGTTTGTACTTTTCCATATCTCAATTGATAGGAATAGGAGGGTTTATAATGTAAGTAAATCTATAAGGAACGATAAAAATAAGGTAGGTAAATAAATTTCTGAAACTTCTTGGGGTAGTAAACATCTAAAATGTTACTCCAGGTCACTTTAGAATGGCTCTTCCAGTCACTGTTACGTGTCCTCATTTTTCGTCGAACAACGAGATGGGTGGTACTTGTCACATAAAAATTTGAAACAAATATACTCACGGCACCAAGAACATCTCATGAATGCAATCTTTCGAAAGCTACACTGTTCCTTCCCAAGAGTAGGCGGAAAACAAACTTGGTTTACATTTCAAAATGTCTTTTTCGGGAATTAATTTTGATGCGTACCACGCATACGATATCATTGCGTGAAAAATCGATGCTGAAGGTTGGTTATGAATTATGTTGTAAATAGTTATTGTATCCGTGCGGTTGTCCATTCCCGCTGGGTTTCCAGAAGCACACTGCAATCCTGAAGCCTGGAAATAAGGTTTTTAACCTGGCGATCGAAATCAACATTACACGGCTGGTACACAGGTGTACTGTTGGGCGGTATTACTTTTACCGTGCACGTTGGCTGACCCTCGCCAACTATAATCATTGTGTCATATAATATAGCATTACTTTGTCCACTCCAGGAATCCACTACTAGAAAAAACTTGCTATCGGAAACGTATGGTTTTAAAACATTCTCAAGAAATGTTCTGTAAATCGCATTCGTCAGTTTGGAGAAGGTAATGTAAAAATTTTTCAACGAGTCGGTTAAACGGTTGACCTCTTCTATAACCTGAGGACCAAATGTAACATTCGTTTCTTGTAAACACAGGAAAACCTTACGTAACAGTTTTCCAGAGGCTGTAGTGGCATGTTGCGCCGTGTACGAATGTCTTACTAGGTTTTTACTACCAACTGCGACAAGGATTAGTTTTTCTCCCTTATGCGATAACGTGCTTCGAATGTTCACCCAATACTCGCATCCTGTATGACCGGTGTTGATCACGTAATCACTATTAAAACCGCTCATAAGTGACGCCGTTTGCCTGTTGAAAAGAGCTCCCACTTTCTGTATATCTTCTATATTTTGTACTTCCTTATGAGAGACGTATTTAGTGACGCGCCGTTGACGAATTTTATACCCCGATCTGAAATTTTTTGCCCAAGATAATGATGCAGCAGACGTAGAATCCTTGTTGGCCGTATATTGAAGCGCTGCACCTGCAGCCCACTCCTGAAGTATTCTCGCTGTTACATTCTCGTTACGTCAACAAGATTCGACAAATCGGTCGTAAGTCCACATATTTATCGCCTGGTATTTGTCGTATCTTGTCCCTCCTTTAACGATATCACTTTCCCACAATTTCAAGTCCTTCTTCCGTTCCAGGGCTGTTGTTGCTCCATTCTTTTGCAGTGTTTGTAAGTTCAAATTTGGATGATTCCAGGCTAGCGCTACCGCCTTAACTTTTACTTCAAGGGGTATAGAGCTGTAGTTAAGTCGTTTAGTAACTGGTTCGTGATACTCATCGGGAACGGATGAAGCACATATTCCCAGAGAAGTGGAGGTTTCTGAAGTGTTATGACAATTTAGCGATTCACTAGTCGGGATATCTTCCACTGAATCACCTTCTGCTTCGTCTTCATGGTATAGTACCTCAGTATCAAGAAAAGTCATTTCGTTCGTCACCACCAAAAATCTCTCGACCATAGCCGTTCTTATCAACCTGGAACGCCGAGAAACAGACCTGGCTGCTTCCGGTAGTGCGTTGATAATGCATCTGTATTTTGCAAACCAAAACACAGTGACGGTAACTTCCCGCTTGCCATCGTCTGTGACAGGCTCCCAACTATATATTACAACGCTAGTCGAAGGGTGTACATCCTCCGTTACTCAGATTATGCACCTGAAAGATATGACAACAAATAATAACTAGTTACTACGGCATAAACAGACGAGCTAATTTCTACAAACTACATACAACACTCGTCATATGTTACTTACAGAATAACACTGTATTCATTCACGAAACTTATTTCATTCGGCACATTAATGATGGAAAAATCACTACTGTATCCGCCAGGATCGCGGCAGCCTAATGACGGAAAACAACTCTTTCCGATTTACGTCTATAAGGCTCGTGCTGGACACCTTCTCTTTTCCAGATTCACAACTATGATATGACGAAGAGGCAACCGGGACAACATAACTCTCCCCGCGTGCATTCTGTCCCGTGCCTCGCTGTAAACAACCGTTCGTGAGGAATTCGAAGCACTCTTACAAGGGGAGGCCGCCAATTGTGAAACTCAGATTCAATTCATACTGCGCATAATAAAAGCTCATAGCCAGAGGTGCTATGTGGGAAAGCACCAAGATGTCCTTCTCAGCCGCTGTCGAGAAAATCGACAGTTAAAAGAAACCGGCGTGAAATACTCACTACGATTGATAGTTTTCTACAGCGTCGTTGCGCAGCGGTAAGCTCTCGGGTTCGGGTTCGTAATTCCGAAGTTCGCCGGATCGAATCTCGCGCCATGCAACCATTTTTTTTTAGTATTTGTTTTTTGTAATTCAAATGTGTGTACATACACACAATATATATATATATAATTCCCAGCAATCAGTTGCAACAATTATGCATATAATAAGTTGTTGAAAGTCGTTTGTCGTGGAAAAACTGGCAACTTCGAACATCATTATGTTTTCCGCAAACAAAGTTGTATTTCATTAATGTTATTAATTGTCTTCATAATGTTAACCAAGTATAGTTAATGGAAGACGTAGAAACGATATTCCGAAACGAATACGTATAGCGTAAATCAAGCGTTCGAATTAGAATACAAACCCCACGTACACAAATTTGCTGTGGCAGGTATGAAATATAAACTCCGTTACTCGCTCGTTACACTCGAAGGACAGATGTTGAATGGGCCGAAACGAGTCGCCGCATAACAGCGTAGTTGCCTGCCAACTTCGAAAGAAGGTAGGTGCGGTCCCTAGCGCAACTTATAACATCGTCGAAAATCAGTGCGGACGTGAGAGCTTTGGTACACCCTGTTAAACAAACGGAAAAATTGAGGCGGTACAATTGGACAGCGATCCGCCTTCACCAACATGTGTAAGCAATTCATATATGAATTACAAAACACTAATAATAAAAAATGTTGCATGGCGCGAGATTTTGTTTTTTTTTTTATTTTTCCGCCTCTCCCGACACGCTTCATATACCCTGCACTGCTTATGCTGCTAATTAGTTGGTTAGGCGTTCCAATGATTTTTTTATTTTGTATATTTGTTTTATTTCATTTTTGTTCATTGTATCTGCTCGGGGCGGACATCGCAAGACACCCGTTTCAGTTAGTCGTTGATCCATTAACTCAGTTTTTTTATTACAGACGGCAGCTAACACACTGACCGAACACGCTAAGCTACCGTGCCGGCTGTTCGATCCGGCCACCTTCGGATCACGAACCCGAGCGTTTACCGCTGATCCACGACGCTGTAGAAAACTATCAATCGTAGAGAGTATTTCACCGCAACGGTTTCTTTTAACTGTCGATTTTCTCGACAACGGCTGAGAAGTGCATCTTGGTGCTTTGCCACATTACACCTCTGGCCATGAGCTTTTATTATGCGCAGTAGGGATCGAATCTGAATTTCACAATTGGCGGCCTCCCCTTGTTAGTCGTAGTTGTGGTCATGTGACAAGCCTTAAAAGTTTAATACTTTACTAACCAATGGCGTTGGGGTAATTAGTTTGCCTACTTTATTATTATCATTCTTTATTAATTTATTTACCTTATTAACCATCCTATCCCTATCAATTGAGATATGGAAAAATACAAACGAAAATAATAACATCCGCTAGGGTTCTCCGATTCCCAGCCAGTTAGTTACCTTAGCTGTTCCGCTATCGCCGCTGTCGGCGAAAAGCGTTTACCATGTGGGTACAGGAGCGACAATTGTAAAAGTTTCTTTCCTCAATTTTTGGAAAAGTTTGCGTTTGCGGACCCCATACCTGATGATGAAAAATGCTCTATTTACAATTATCTATCGATCGCTCTAATTCTGAGTCCGTTGCTTGTCAAAACCTTTAGGGTTGATTTTCTCAAAATTGCGGGGGTGTTGACCCAAAAGATCTTGGACTATTTCATTTTAGGTTCTACACAAGCAACCTGCCAAATTTGAGCCGAATCGGTTGGCCGTGTCTGAGGCCTTCCCCTTGTTAGCCAGGATCGGCGACTACCTGCCCGCGCCTATCATCCGTCCCATACATGTCCGTCCTGCACACACATAATTGTGGTGCAGTAGATACATTCTACTTTACCACACTCGTCTCTAAAATAACCCGTGTTCAAGACGGTGGAAATACGAGGGTCTCTAGAATTTACCCCGAAATTCTCGAGACACTACAATGCCTTTCAGAATGCTGGAAGTTAGCAAAGTATAATTATTAAATTGTCATTACTTCAACACCCCCATCAATTTAATACTTTCCTTAATTACCTGTAAAATTCACTATCCCCAGCTTTTGAGATATTTTACCAAAAGCAACTAGGACTGGACATTTCAGTAAACTGCCATTTGTTCCTCGGAGCTAATGTATTGAACATTTAGATGGCCTCGCCCTGTATAAAGAACAACAGCCGTTCAATCACATTTCGTTGTCTCTGATGAACCCTCACCATCGAGGACAACATACTGCGTACTATTTTTCAAGAAGTTTTCGAGCCATTCACATATCTGTGAACTTATTCGATATGCTCGTAGTTTCTTTAACAATCTACAATGGGGCACAATGTCAAATTCTTTCCGGAAATCTAGAAATATGGAATCTGCCTGTTGCCCTTCATACATAGTTCTCAGTATGTCACGTGAGGAAAGGGCAAGCTGAGTTTCGCACTTACGATGCTTCCTAAAGCCATGTTGATTCGTCGACGTATGTTGCTTAGCCTCACGTAAGTCTATTATAATCGAACTGAGAATGTGTACAGGGAGTTTGCAGCAATCAGAAGTTTGGGATATTGGTCTCTAATTTTACGGGTCCGTTTCTTTACCTCTCTATATACTGGAGTCATCTGCGCTTTTTTTCCAGTCGCTTGGAACTTCGCGCTGGGCGAGGGATCTACGACAAATGCAGGTAAGGGACCAATGACGTATAACACTCCTTGTAAAATCCCAAACCTATAACAATATTAATATACAGAAGAAAACGCTGCGATCTTATGCACCATCCTAATAGCTTGCGATCTCAGAATTTGCGGCGTGAGGCACCGTCACACGTCGCGAGGGCCAGGGAAGACCACCCTCCCTTGGAAAAAGCACTTGCATTAACGTGCCTGTATACTAGACTTGCAGTCATTACGACACTCGCTTTCTAAGTGGCGCACACATTCCGCCAGTATCACGGTTATCGCCTGCTCGTTAGACAGCCAGCTATACACGCCAGCTCCTATCTAGCTCAGCTCCACCTGTCTGTCAAAACAGTGCGCATATAGCCGCGCCAGTCTCTCGTACTCTGCGCGAGAAAATTCAACATTTCTTCTTTTAAAATATGTAAAATTAAATCAATACGTTTTTCAGTTTACTGCAAATATTACTTTTTGAAGCACTGTAATCATTTTCTTTCTTTAACTACAAATAGTGGGGATAATATGAAAAATGTTCTCAAACATAATTTTGAGTGTCGAGTGTAGAGTATATACGAAATTTGGAAGGCTTCCTAACACCAAACGCTGACTGGAAGTATCTTGTATGATGAGGGGCCCTGTAGTCTGCAGGTTGACAGAAACTGTTCCGTCAGTGGAGGCGCGCCTATTTGGTAAAACATCCACACCACGTCTCCGTGCGACTTATCGCCAGCCACGGGTGGGTCTTGCACCTGTCCTGGAGAGTGGTGGCGTGTTTCAGCCCGAATTAATGGAGCGCTCTGTTAGTTCAGAGACAGGTCTCCGTGCCGGCGCTGACGCACGGCGTGGTAGGAGGTCCGCAAAACCTCAGGCGTGGTGGGGATGTTTTGGACTTTGCGAGGGAAATAAGGAATCAACTTTTACATTAGTATGGCCAGTGTAGCGGGCTGTGTGTAGCCTTCTTATCTTGAGAATCTGCAACTCTAGTGGAATTTTCGTAAGAATCTTTACATACTTCTGCAGAACTGATATTTTTCATGTTCATTAGTGAATGACGGCGCTGCTGTTATTACGCACTTTAATCTTAGTGATTCAGCTCATATAATGTGAGTTACTTTTTCGTTGTTTAATGAAGCTGTTTAATTAAACAGTAATAAAGTACCCAATATCAATCTGGAAATATCCACCAGGCTGTGGCTAAGCCATGTCTCTACAAAATCCTTTCTTCCAGGAGAGCCAGTTCTGCAACGCTCGCAGAAGAGCTTCGGTGAATTTTAAAGGTACAATTGAAGCTGTGAGGACGGGTCGTGAGTCGTGCTTGGGTAGCTCAGACGGCAGAGAACGCCCTGAGGCAAATATCCCGAGTTCGAGTCTCGGTCCGGCACACAGTTTTAATCTGCCAGGAAGCGCCAGTAATAACGTAAACTTTCATTACATCAGATTGTTGCTGCTTACAAGTGTTACTCCACAGTGATGGCCCATACGAAGGAATGAACACCGCAGCTGCAACAAATCCCAGCCACCAGGTTATGCGATGAAAGCTGCCTCGTTGTGGAATTGTGGTTCTGGCTCGGAACCTGGGTCATTTTCTTGCAGGTATCGCCAGTTTTTCTCATCCAGATCGTTGCCCGAGTCAGTATGTGTGGCATGAGAACACCCATGCGTACCGGTCTAGATATGAGATGCACACAGACGTATATCTCATTAAGGATATTATGAATGCAGTTACCATGTTAGTTTGGTCGCGGTACGTGGTAGTGGCTGAGTGAAGTAGGCAAAATCCGCGAAATATGGAGCAATAAATACTCTTCGGTAATACTAAATAATATGCACTGAAGCGCCAAACAGACTGGTATAGGCATGCGTATTCAAATACAGGCTGAATACGGCGCTGCGGTCGGCAACGGCAATATAAGAGAACAGGTGACACGCTCAGTTGTTAGATCGGTTACTACTGCTACAATGACAGGCTATCAAGATTTAAGTGAGTTTGAACGTGATGTTATAGTAGGCGCACGAGCTATGGGACACAGCATCTCCAAAGTAGCGACGAAGTGAGGATGTATGTGTAGTGAACCGTGAATATCAGGAATCCGGTAAAATATCAAGTCTCCCACATCGCTGCGTCCGAATCATTTAACGAAACATCATCGATATGGGCTTTCGGAGCTGAAAGCCCACTCGTGTATCCTTGATAAGTGCACGACACAAAGCTTTACGCCTGCACTAGGCCCTTCAACACCGATATTGGACTATTGGTGACTGGAAATATGTTGCATGGTCGGACGACTCTCGTCCAAAAGAACGGACACAATTGCTGACCTGAGGCCGTCTAGAACGAAATTACGATTGTATTAATACCTTGAGCTGCTGACGGGCGTTGACGTATAGCAACGGGGACTGGTGAAAATGTGTGCCCGACCGGGATAGAGCGTCCTTCATGTAAGCAGGAGATCCCGGGTTCGAGTCCCGGTCGGGGCACACATTTTCACCTGTGCTCGTTTATATATATCAAAGCCCATCAGCAGCTGAAGGTGTTAATGTAATTCTAACCTCAGACATTAGTCAAGCCATGCCACGTTGAGTTACGGTACTTCCGTGTACTCACGGGGGCTTTACACGATGTTAGGGAGGTGTCCCAGTTTCTTTGGCTCTTCAGTGTATATGACTTAAGAGCATTGCCATATATGTAAAAGTGTTTTGATTGTATCACTTATGATGCAATTTAGTGGTGATAGAGTCTTCAACGTGTTTCATCAGTACTGTGGTGGCCTGAGGTGAGTGATTGTGGTTGGCAGATACCTCAGTGTACTGTGGGATGTAGAACACTTAGTTCTCTCAGAAAAGGCTATATTCTCTATTACCTTTGAACTTTACCGCATTACTTAATATACACGCTTATACAATCCTCTCCCTGTTGCATCCATACTGGCATTAACGTTGCGTTACGCGACATATTTAACAGCAGTAATACTCTCTTAAAATAATGCTATTTAAATGAAGCTCGAAATGCGAGGAAGCTGCCTTATGTCGTTTGGCATGTACTTTTCATTGCATATATGTAATATATTGTTTTCATAATATTTTCTTACAGACTATATTTGCAGTTACTGACGGAAACGCGCAAAATCGTGAAAAGCATTATACATATGAAGAAAAAGCGAAATGCTTATGCGAGATCACTGTAGAGAATCGTTCGGTTACTCATTTGTTTGTTACGAGTGGTTTTACATCGTAGTATATCTGGATTTTTTTTTTTCTTTGTGACTCTGTTGATTGTCGGCAAACTGCAATTAACGAAAACGCACTGGAACATTAAAAACTGATATATTTATTAAAGTTTGAATAATGAAACTGGGCAAGCATCGTATGGCGTCTGTCAAATGAAACAATAAACGCATTTTCATATGTACGGTAAAGTTCGTAAATCACAGAGTATGTAGCTCTTCCTAAGAGTATTTGTTGCTCAGTATTTCGCGAATTTCTGTTCGCCACACTTATCCACTGTCACGCACCAAGACAGAAGTCCCTTACTATCTTACTAACAGCGTGAGACCAAGCGATAGCTACGAACATAACAAGGAGTCGGTGGCAGTCCGTCATGCAGGAAAGTGTGTAAGTAAAAGAAAGAAAAGAAAATTAAAAGGAAACATTCCTACGGCCTACCCAAACCATTGTTTCTTGTTTCCCAATCGCGGTAGATGGCGCTGTAATCGACGGATATCCACTGTGCCTGTTTTTGCATTTAAGACACAAAGTATTTACGATGTAAATGAAAACCTTTCTGTTCAAAAGGTACATACTGATCTTCAGACATTGCTTGAGTGTGTTGTAAATGTGTACGGGGCAAATAAAAGACATTTCTAGCAAATAAGCTACTTGTATGGTAACGTAGTTTTCTGTTTCCTACGGGGTGGCTGTGATTGTATCACTTATGATGCAATTTAGTGGTGATAGAGTCTTCAACGTGTTTCATCAGTACTGTGGTGGCCCGAGGTGAGTGATTGTGGTTGGCAGATACCTCAGTGTACTGTGGGATGTAGAACACTTAGCTCTCTCAGAAACCACGTGAATGCATCGCCGGGCGTTGTGGCCAAGCGGTTGTAGGCGTTTCAATCTGGAACCGCGCGATCGCTACTGTCGCAGGTTCCAATCCTGAGTTCTGAGTTGTAGGGCACTGATGACCTCAGATGTTAAGTCCCATAGTGCTCAGAGCCATTTGAACCATTTGAAGCTGAATGCTTCACTTCGGTCGTCTCCCTCGAACTCCTCCAACAGGGTGACTGATTTAGATGTGCGTTTCCGCCCAACCGCTGTAAATCTCACGCTGGCCGCTACGCGGAACACAAACCACAACCACTCTAATAAGTTAAAATGCCCACAAGGTGTTAATGACAGGCTCGCCTGCCATGGATACTCTACGAAATCAAGCATTCCAATGGTGAGCGGCATGGGTGCTCAGCGATAGTAAGCATCCCGATGGGAACAAAATAGTATTACCTCAAAATCTTGTTACCGGATCACGTTAAACGTCGATTCTAAGCAGACACTGGAACCGGTAACCACGTTACACTCTACAGGCCAATTTGGAAGAGTCAAGTAGGTATCCCACTGCTGTCCAGGGCGCCTCCAGACACACTTTCGCTCAGTTCGAAGCGGGACTCAAGAATGAAGACAGCTCTACCCCAGCCAATGAGATTCCAGGCCGAAAGCGTTTGTGGAAACCTCATGGACAGTGGTGGTATACCACCATACGACCCGACAACCAGGAGTCATGCTCCGGGGTGCCATTACTTTTCACAGTAAGGCCTCTTTGGTTGTCAGCCACGACACCCTTACAGCACAGCAGTCCAAGACATTGCACGTGCTGTTTTTTTTTTTTTTTTTTTTTTTTTTTTTTTTTTTTTTTTTTTTTTTTTTTTGTGCTTCATGAGAAGCCATTCTGGTCTGACACTTCAGAAAGACAATGCCTGTCAGCACACGGCGAGAGTTTCTACTGCTTGTCTTCGTCCTTGCCAAACCATACCTCGGCCGGCAAGATCGCCTGGTCTCTCTCCAACTGAGAACGTTCGGAGCATTATGGGCAGCACCTCATCTGCATGGATACTCTGCAAATTACATTGAAGTGCCTGGCAGAGGGATCATAGAACCACCTTCACAATCCTCTATTATTCGAAACTCATAAACCTCGCGGAAACAACGAACACCCTTATCTTTTCGTACGAGCTCTGCTTTCCCTTATCATGGTGATCGTTTCTCCCTGTGTAGTCAGTGTCAACAATATATTTTCGCATTTGGAGGGGAAGGTTGGTGAATTTCATGACAAGATTCCGTCGGAACGAATAACGGCTTTCTTTTAATGATGTCCAGCCCAAATCCTGTATCATTTCTGTGGCACTCTCTCCCATATTTCGCGATAATACAATACGTGCTGCCCTTCTTTGAACTTTTTCGATGTACTCAGTCAGTCGTATCTGGTAAGGAACCCACACCACGCAGCAGTATTCTAAAAGAGGACGGACAAACGTAGTGTAGTCAGTCTCGTTAGTAGATCTGTTACATTTTCTATGTGTCCTACCAATAAAACGGAGTCTTTGGTTAGCCGTCCCCACAACATTTTCTTTGTGTTCCTTCCAATTTTTGGTTGTTCGTAATTGTAATTCCTAGGCATTTAGTTGAATCTACGGCCTTCATATTTGACTGATTTATCGTGTAACCGAAGTTTAACGGATTCCTTTTAGCACTCAAATGGATGACCTCACGCTTTTCGTTATTTAGGGTCAATTGACAATTTTCGCAGTATACAGATATATTTTCTAAATCGTGTTGTAATTTGTTTTGCTGTTCTCACGACTTTACTAGTCGATAAACGACAGCGTCATCTGCAAACAATCTTTGACAGCTACTCAGATTGTCTTCCAAATCGTTTATAAATATAAGGAACTGAAAAGGGCCTATAACACTACCTTTGGAACGCCAGAAGTCACTTCTGTTTTGCTCAATGGCTTTCCGTCGATTGCTACGAACTGTGACTTCTCTGACAGCGAATCACAAATCCAGTCACAAAACTGAGACGATGTTCCAAAGCACGCAATTTCACTAAAAGCCGCTCATGTGGTACAGTGTCAAAAGCCTTCTGGATATCCAGAAATACGGAATCGATTTGAAATCACTTGTCAATAGCAGTAAACACTTCACATGTTACATAAGAACGATCTTCACTAAATCCATGTTCACTGTGTGTCAATAGGTCGTTTTCTTCGAGGTAATTCATAATGTTATCCTACTACCTTTCTTGAATATTGGTGTGACCTGTGCAACTTTCCAGTCTTTGGGTATGGATCTTTCGTCGGGATTTCGTCGATCTAACGCGTCAGTTCGACAGAATTTTGGTACGATATACCTCAGGAGAACATCCAACAACTGTACTTAATAATGCCGAATCGAATAAATACCTGAATAAGCACCAGATGTGGATCAACGCGTTACTTACTTGCTCGATTTCTGAAGCACTTTCTGTTGGATAAATCATCCACATTGTTCTGTACATGTACTACACATCGACGGATTTTCGTCTCATTCGCATTATTCTTTCATGACCTATAGTTTTTATGTGTGTTATAACGTATATCCATACTCCCAGAATGACTAGGAAGATGTGTTATAAATATGGTGAAAATACTATTTAATTATTTGCAGTATCCTTAATATGGGAAAACCAATAATAATTAGTCTACAACAGATTGCTGTTCAAAAAGGACTGTCATCTGTTTTTTGCAAAGCATTTGCTGAAGAGAACGCTTCTGCTCATATAATGTGTTTACCTTTAATCAGTTTCAACAGATGGTTCAAATTGCTCTGAGCCCTATAGGACTTAACATCTGAAGTCATCAGTCCCCTAGACCTGGAACTACTTAAGCCTAACTAACCTAAGGACATCACACACATCCATGCCCGAGGCAGGATTCGAACCTGCGACCGTAGCAGCAGCCCATTCCCGGACTGAAGCGCCTAGAACCATTCGGCCATTGCTTCCGGGAAATTCCAATAGATCATCGAACATTGAGAACAGCTGAAATCTCTCACATTGAATGAAGCTCCATGGCTCGACCGATCCCTTAACACGGTGCATTGTATTTGCAGCTGCGTTAGCAGTTCTGTTAACTATAATCCATCGCCCATCGCACGAACAAAAGCCCTGCCCAGTAGTTGGAAGAAATCACAGATCGTACCCGGTATCCTTGATATCGATTTGTTATAGAATCTTCGAATATATTCTAAATTTAAAAAATAACGAGGTATCTCTGACAGAATGACCTCCCCATGGCAACCTGTATGATTTCCGAAAACAATGATCACGTGAAACCCAACTCGCTATTTTATCAGATGACTGCTAAAAGTAATGGACGAAGGCAGATAAATGCAGTATTTTTCGATTTTCGAAAGTATTTGATTCAGTACCACGGCTATACTATTATCAAAAGTAAGGCACTATGAGGTATCAATGAAAATTTGCGTCAGTTGAGGATATTTGATAAGGAGAATGTAGCTTGTAATCTTGGATGAAGAGTCATCATTAAATATCAAAGTAACTTAGATTGTGCCCCAGGGAAGTGTCTTGGAAGCCTTGCTGTTGATATTGTGCAGGGATATGCTAAAGTCCGTATTATTTCAAAAGTCAATATTTCACGGAATAATGCAGGTAGAGAGAGCCGCACGCGGTAGCCGATTTGTCTTGGGCGCCTTGCCACGGTTCGCACGGCTCCCCTCGGAGGTTCGAGTCCTTCCTCGGGCCACGGGTGTGTGTTTTGTCCGTAATGTAAGTCAGTTTAAGTTAGGGACCGATGGTCTCAGCTGTTTGGTCCCATAGGAACTTACCACAAATTTCCCAAATTTAGGTTTTTACTGAAACTAAAGAAAGTGCAAATGACAAATAATCCTGAGTTAATAACGAGCATCAAAACCGTTATAGGGATTAGTGAACACAGGGTTGTCGTAGTGAGACTGTATATTGTAATCCCGAAATCCTCGAAAAACAAACAAAAAGTATACCTATTCAAAAATGCTGATAAAAATTCACTTGACGCCTTCCTGAGAGACTCATTCCAAATTAATAATATAAGTGTAGACCAGAAGTGGTTTGCATTCAAAAAATAGTATCGGCAGCAATTGAGAGATTTATACGAAATAAACTAAGAAACGGCGGAGCTGATCCTCCGTGGTACACAAAACGGGTTAGAACACTGTTGCAGAAACAACGAAACAAACATGCCAAATTTAAACAGACGCAAAATCCCTAAGATTGCGCTAAATTCCGGGCTTCTCTAAAGGATAGCCAGAGTTCAATGCGAGATGCCTATAACAGTTTCCACGACGGAACTTTGTCTCGAAACCTGGCAAACAAATCCAAGATATTCTGGTCGTATATGAAGTATGCTAGTGGCAATTTACAATCAATGCCTCCTACATCTACATCTACGTCTACATGACTACTCTGCAATTCACATTTAAGTGCTTGGCCGAGGGTTCATCGAACCACAATCATACTATCTCTCTACTATTCCACTCCCGAACAGCGAGCGGGAAAAATTAACACCTAAACCTTTCTGTTCGAGCTCTGATTTCTCTTATTTTATTTTGATGATCATTCCTACCTATGTAGGTTGGGCTCAACAAAATATTTTCGCATTCGGAAGAGAAAGTTGGTGACTGGCACAACTTGCCCAGAAGAAGGAATCGGTTGGTAGGACATGTTCTGAGGCATCAAGAGATCGCCAATTTAGTATTGGAGGCCAGTGTGGAGGGTAAGAATCGTAGAGGGAGGCCAAGAGATGAATACACCAAGCAGACTCAGAAGGATCTAGGTTGCAGTAGGTACTGGGAGATGAAGAAGCTTGCACATGATAGAGTAGCAGGGAGAGGTGCATCAAACCAGTCTCAGGACGGAAGACCACAACAACAACCACAACAACAACAGTGTAATGGACGAAATGCGATGATTCCGAGTTCGTAATAATCTTACCAACAAAGATATGCCTATGAGGGAGGAGCTTACTGCAACATCTCTCAGAAATACTTCACATAGGGTAATGGAGGAAACGCGATGATTCTGGCTTTGTAGTAACCATACCAACAAAGAGAAGCAAATGAGTGAAAAGCTTTCTTCAGCTTCTCTCAGAAATACTGCATATAGGGTAAAGGGTGAAGTGCGATGTTTCTGGCTTCATAGTAACCATACCAACAAAGACATGCAAAGGAGGGAGGAACTTTCTGTAGCTTCTCTCAGAAATATTTCACATAGGGTAATGCATGAAACGTGATGATTCTGTCTGTGTAGTAATCATATCAACAATTAGACGCAAATGAGGGAGGAGCCTTCTGTGGCTCCTCTCATAAATACTTCACATCAGGTAAATGATGAAATGTCATGATTGGGTCTGTGTACTAATCATACCAACAAACAGATACAAGTGAGGGAGGAGCTTTCTGCAACATCTCTCAGAAATACTTCAAATAGGGTAATAGAAGAAATGCGAATATTCTGGCTTTGTACTAACCATACCAACAAAGAGACGCAAGTGAGGGAGGAGCTTTCTGATGCTTCTCCCATAAAAACTTCACATCAGGTAATGGATGAAATGAAATGATTGTGTCTGTGTACTAATCATAGCAACAAACAGATGGAAGTGAGGGAGGAGCTTTCTGTAGCTTCTATCTGAAATACACCACATAGGGTAAAAAATGAAATCCAATGATTTTGGCTTTGTAATAACCATACCAACAAACTAATTAAAATCAGGGAGGAGCTTTCTGTAGCTATACTCAGAAATACTTCACATAGGGTAATAGGTGAAATGCGATGATTCTGGCATTGTAGTAACCATACCAACAATCAAACGCAAATGAGGGAGGAGCTTTCTGAAGCTTCCATCAGAAATACTTCACACCAGGTAATGGATGAAGTGTAATGATAGTGTCTGTGTACTAATCATACCAACAAACAGATGCAAGTGAGGGAGAAGCTTTCTGCAGCTTCTCTCAGAATTACATCAAATAGGGTAGTGGACAAAATGCGATTCTTGTGGCTTTGTAGTAACCATACCAACATAGTAACACAAGTGAGGGAGTAGCTTTCTGTGGCTTCTCTCATAAATACTTGACATCAGGTAAAAGATGAAAAGTCGTGATTGTGTCTGTGTACTAATCATACCAACATACAGATGCAAGTGAGGGAGGAGCTTTCTGAAGCTACTCTCTGAAATACTTCACATAGGGTAATGAATGAAATGCGATTATTCTGGCTTTGCAGTAACCATACCAACAAAGAGACGCAAATAAGAGAGGAGCTTTCAGTGGCTTCTATAACACATCAGTTAATGGATGAAATGTAATGATCTTTTCTGTGTAACAATCAAACCAAAAAAGAGATGCAAGTTATGGAGAATCTTCCAACAAATTCTCTCAGAAATACTTCACTTAAGGTAACGGATGATATGCAATGATTCTGGCTTTCTAGTAACCATACACAAAAAAAGAAACTCAAATGGGGGATGAGTTTTCTGTAGCTTCCCTCAGAAATACTTCACATCAGGTAATGGATGAGATGTAATGATTGTGTCTGTGTACTAATCATACCAATAAAAGATGCAAGTGAGGGAGGAGCTTTCTGCAGCTTCTTTCTGAAATACATCACATTAGGTAATAGACAAAATGCGATGATTCTGGCATTGTAGTAACCATACTAACAAACAAACACAAGTACGGGAGGAGCTTTCTGTAGCATCCCACAGAAATATTTCACATCAGGTAAGGGATGAAATGTAACCATAGTGTCTGTGTACTAATCATACCAACAAACAGATGCAAGTGAGGGATGAGCTTTCTGCAGCTTTTCTCTGAAATACATCAAATAGGGAAATAGATGAAATGCAATGATTCTGGCTTAGTAGTAAACTTACCAACAATTGCACGCAAATGTGGGGGTGCTTTCTGTAGCTTCCCTCAGAAATTCTCCATATCATGTAATGGGTGAAATGTAATGATTGTGTCTGTGTACTAATCATACCAACTAACAGATGCAAGTGAGGGAGGAGCTTTCTGTAGCGTCCCTCAGAACTACTTCACATCAGGAAATGGATGAATGTAATTATTGTGTCTGTTTAATCAAACCAACAAAGAGATGCAAGTGAGGGAGGAGCTTTCAGCATCTTCACTCTGAAATACTTCACATATGCTAATGGATGAAATGAGATTATTTTTGCTTTGTAGTAACCATACCAACAAAGAGACGTAGACGAGGGGGGAGTGGGCGGAGCGTCCTGCAGCTTCTCTCAGTAATAGTTCACATAGGGTAATAGATTAAATGCGAGGGTCTGGCTTTGTAGTAACCATACAAACAAACAAACACAAATGAGGGTGGAGCTTTCTGTAGCCTCCCTCAGAAATACTTCACAACAGGTAATGGATAAAATGTAATGATTGTGTCTGTGTACTAATCATACCAACAAACAGATGCAAGTGAGGGAAGAGCTTCCTGCAGCTTCACTCAGAAATACTTCACATAGGGTAATAGATGAAATGCGATGATTCTGGGCTTATAGTAACCATACCAACAAACAAACGCAAGAACGGGTGGAGTTTTCTGTAGCATCCCACAGAAATATTTCAGATCAGCTAAGGGATGAAATGTAACCATAGTGTCTGCGTTGTAATTTTACCAACAAACAGATGCAAGTGAGAGAGGAGCATACTACAGCTTGTCTCAGAAATACTTCACATAGTGTAGTAGGTGAAATGCGATGTTTCTGGCCTTGTAGTAACCATACCAACAAACAAATCCAACTGAGGGGGGAGCTATCTGTAGCTTCATTCAGAAATACTTCACATTAGGTAATGAATGAAATATAAAGATTGTGTCTGTGTACTAATCATACCAACAAACTGATGCAAGAGAGGGAAGAGCTTTCTGCAGCTTCTCTCTGAAATACATCTAATAGGGTAATAGATGAAATGCAATGATTCTGGCTTAGTAGTAAACTTATCAACAAATGCACGCCAATGAGGGAGGAGCTTTCTGTAGCCTCCCTCAGAAATACTCCATATCAGGTAATGGATGAAATGTAATGATTTTGTCTGTGTACTAATCATACCAACAAACAGATGCAAATGAGGGAGGAGCATTATGTAGCTTCCCTCAGAAATCCTTCACATCAGGAAATGGATGAAATGTAATGATTGTGCCTGTTTAATCAAATTAACAAACAGATGCAAGTGAGGGAGGAGCTTTCAGCATGTTCTCTCTGAAATATATCACATAGGGTAATAATTAAAATGCGATGATTCTGCCTTTGGAGTTACCAGGCCAACAAACAAATGCAAATGATGGGGGAACTTTCTGTAGCTATACTCTGAAATACTTCACATAGGGTAATAGGTGAAATGTGATGATTCTGGTTTTGTAGTAACCATACCAACAATCAAACGCAAATGTGGGAGGAGCTTTCCGATGCTTCCGTCAGAAATGCTTCATACCAGGTAATGGATGAATTGTAATGATAGTGTCCGTGTGCTAATCATACCAACAAACAGATGCAAGTGAGGGAGAAGCTTTCTGCTGCTTCTCTCAGAAATACATCAAATAGGGTAGTGGACAAAATGCGATTATTGTGGCTTTGTAGTAACCATACCAACATAGTGACACAAATGAGGGAGTAGCTTTCTGTACCTTCCCTCATAAATACTTCACATCATGAATGGATGAACTGTAATGATTGTGTCTGTGTACTAATCATACCAACAAACAGATGCAAGTGAGGGAGAAGCTTTCTGCAGCTACTCTCTGAAATACTTCACATAGGGTAATGATTGAAATGCGATTATTCTGGCTTTGCAGTAACCATACCATCAAAGAGACGCAAATAGGGGAGGAGCTTTCAGTGGCTTCTATAATAAATACCTCACATCAGTTAATGGATGAAATGTAATGATGGTTCCTGTGTACTAATCATACCAAAAAAGAGATGCTAGTGAGGGAGGATCTTCCAGCAGCTTCTCTCAGAATTACTCCACTTAAGGTAACAGATGAAATGCGATGATTCTGGCTTTCTAGTAACCACACCAACAAAGAAACGCAAATGAGGGAGGAGCTTTCTGCAGTTTCCCTCACAAATACTTCACATCAGGTAATGGATAAAATGTAATGATTGTGTCTGTGTACTAATCATACCAACAAACATATGCATGTGAGGGAGGAACTTTCTGCAGCTTCTCTCTGAGATACTTCACATAGGATAAAAATGAAATGCGATGATTATGGCTTTGTAGTAACCATACCAACAAAAAAACTCAAATGGGGGATGAGTTTGCTGTAGCTTCCCTCAGAAATACTACACATCAGGTTATGGATGAGATGTAATGATTGTGTTTGTGTACTAATCATACGAAAAAAATGCAAGTGAGGGAGGAACTTTCTGCAGCTTCTATCAGAGATACTTCACATAGGGTAATAGATGAAATGGGATGATTCTGGGTTTGTAGTAACCATACCAACAAACAAACACAAATGAGGGAGGAGCTTTCTCTAGCTACCCTCAGAAATAGTTCACATTAGGTAATTGATGAAAGGTATTGAATGAGTGTGAGCACTAATCTTACCAACAATCAGATACAAGTGATGGAGGAGCGATCTGCAGCTTCCCTCACAAAAACTTCACATAGAGTATTAGATAAAATGCGGTTATTCTGGCTTTGAAGTAACCATACCAGCAAACAAACGCATATGAGGGATGAGCTTTCTGTAGCTTGTCTCATAAATACTTTACATCAGGTAATGGATGAAGTGTAATAATTGTGTCTGTGTCCTAATCATACCAACAACTGATGCAAGTGAGGGAGGATCTTTCTGCAGCTTCTCTCAGAAATACATCACATAGGGTAATAGATGAAATGCGATGATTCTGGGCTTCTAGTATCCATACCAACAAACAAACACAAGTGCAGGTGGAGCTTTCTGTAGCATCCCACAGAAATATTTCACATCAGGTAAGGGATGAAATGTAACCATAGTGTCTGTATAGTAATCTTACCAACAAACAGATGCAAGTTAGGGAGAAGCGCTCTGCAGCTTGTCTCAGAAACACTTCACATAAGGTAGTAGATGAAATCCGATGTTTCTGGCTTTGTAGTAACCATACCAACAAACAAATGCAAATTAGGTAGCAGTTTTCTGTAGCATCCCTCAGAAATACTTCACATCATCTAGTAAATGAAATTTAATGTTTGTGTATGTGTACTAATAATACCAACAAACAGATGCAAGTGAGGGAAGAGCTTTCCACAACTTCTCTCTGAAATATATCACATAGAGTAATAAATGAATTGCGATGATTCTGGTTTTGTAGTAACCATAAAAACAAACAAACGCAAAAGACACTTGAGCCATCTGTAGCTTCTCTCAGGAATACTTCACATAGGGTAATAGATGAAATGCGATGATTCTGGCTTTGTAGTAATAATACCAACCAACAAACGCAAATGATTGAGGAGCTTGCTGTAGCCCCCCTCAGAAATACTTCACATCAGGTAATGGATGAAATGAAGTGATTGTGTCTGTGTACTAATCATAACAAGAAACATATGTAGGTGAGGGATGAGCTTTCTGCAGCTTCCCTCATAAATACTTCACATCCGGTAATGGATGAAATGTAATTATTGTGTCTGTGTACTCATCATACCATAAACAGATGCAAATGAGGGATGAGCTTTCTGCAGCTTTTCCCTGAAATACATCACATAGGGTAATAGATGAAATGCGATGATTCCGGCTTTGTAGTAACCATACCAACAAAGAAACGCAAATGAGGGTTGTGCTTTCTGTAGCTCCCTCAGAAATATTTCACATCAGGTAATGGATGAAATGCAATAATTGTGTCTGTGTACTAATCATACCATAAACAGAAGCAAATGAGGGATGAGCTTTCTGCTGCTTTTCTCTGAAATACATCACATAGGGTAATAGATGAAATGCGATGATTCTGGCTTTGTAGTAACCATACCAACCAACAAACGCAACTGAGGGAGGATTTTATTGTAGCTTCACTCAGAAATTCTTCCCATCAGGTAATGGATGAAATGTAATGATAGTGTCTGTGTACTGATCAGAACAACAAACAAATGCAATGAGCGAAGAGCTTTCTGCAGCTTCCCTCAGAAATACTTCACATCAGGTAATGAACGAAATGTGATGATTGTGTCTGTGTATTAATCATTCCAAGAAACAGATGCAAGTGAGGGAGTTGCTTTCTGCAGCTTCTTTCTGAAATACATCACATTAGGTAATAGACGAAGTGCGATGATTCTGTCATTGTAGTAACCATACCAACAAACAAACGCAACTCTGAGAGGAGCTTTCTGTAGCTCCCCTGAGAAATATTTCACATCAGGTAATGGATGAAATGTAATGATTGTGTCTGTGTACTAATCGTAACAACAAACAGATGCAAGTGTGTTAGGAGCTTTCTGCAGCTTCCCTGAGAAATACTTCACATCCGGTAATGGATGAAATGTAATTATTGTGTCTGTGTACTCATCATACCATAAACAGATGCAAATGAGGGATGAGCTTTCTGCAGCTTTTCCCTGAAAAACATCACATAGGGTAATAGATGAAATGCGATGATTCCGGCTTTGTAGTAACCATACCAACAAAGAAACGCAAATGAGGGTTGTGCTTTCTGTAGCTTCCCTCAGAAATATTTCACATCAGGTAATGGATGAAATGTTATGATTGTGTCTGTATACTAATCATAACAACAAACAGGTGCAAGTGAGGGATGAGGATTCTGCAGCTTCTCTCTCAAATACATCACATAGCGTAATGGAGGAAATGCTTTGAATCTGGGTTTGTAGTAACCATAATACAAACAAACGCAAATGAGGGGGAAGCTTTCTGTAGCTTCCCTCAGAATTACTGCACATCAAGTAATAAATGAAATGTAATTATTTTGGCTGTGTACTAATCATTCCAACAAACAGATGCAAATGAGGGATGAGCTTTCTGCAGCTTTTCTCTGAAATACATCACATGGGGTAATAGATGAATTGCAATGATTCTGGCTTTGTAGTAACAATACCAAAATCAAATGCAAATTAATGAGTAGCTTTCTGTAGCTATTCTCAGAAATACTTCACATAGGGTGATAGATGAAATGCGATAATTCTTTCTTTATAGTAACCATTTCAACAAACAAACGCAAATGAGGGAGGATCTTCCTGTAGCTTCCATCAGAAATACTTCACATCAGGTAATGGACAAAATGTAATGATTGTGTCTGTGTACTAATGGTACCAACAATCAGATGGAAGTGAGGGAGGAGATTTCTGCAGTCTCTCTCTGAAATACATCACGTGGGGTAATAGATGAAATGAGATAATTCTGGCTTTGTAGTAACGATACCAGCCAACAAACGCATCTGAGGGAGGATTTTCTGCAGTTTCCCTCAGAAATATCTCACATCAGGTAATGGATGAAATGTAATGACTGTGTCTGTGTATTAATCATTCCAAATAACTGATGCAAGTGAGGGAGGAGCTTTCTGCAGCTTCCTTCTGAAAGACATCACATTAGGTAATAGATGAAATGCGATGATTCTGGCATTGTAGTAACCATACCTACAAACAAATGCAAAGGAGTGAGGAGCTTTCTGTAGCTTCCCTGAGAAATACTTCAATCTGGTAATGGACGAAATGGGATGATTGTGTCTGTGTATTAATGATTCCAACAAACAGATGCAAGTGAGGGAGGAGCTTTCTGCAGGTTCTCTCTGAAGTACATTACATAGGGTGATGGATGAAATGCAATGATTCTGACTTCGTAGTAACCATTCCAACAAACAAACGCAAATGAGGGAGGAGCTTTCTGTAGTTTCCCTCAGAAATACTTCACATTAGGTAATGGACGAAATGTAATGATTGTGTCTGTGTACTAATGGCACCAACAATCATATGGAAGTGAGGGAGGAGATTTCTGCAGTCTCTCTCTGAAATACATCACATGGGGTAATAGATAAAATGCGATATTTCTGGCTTTGTAGTAACCATACCAGCAAACATACGCATCTGAGGGAGGATCTTTCTGTAGTTTCCCTCAGACATACTTCACATCAGGTAATGGATGAAATGTAATGATTGTGTCTGTGTATTAATCATTCCAAAAAACAGATGCAAGTGTGGGAGGAGCATTCTGCAGCTTCTTTCTGAAATACATCACATTAGGTAATAGATGAAATGCGATGATTCTGGTTTTGTAGTAACCATACCTACAAACAAACACAAAGGAGTGAGGAGGCTTCTGTAGCTTCCCTGAGAAATAATTCACACCATGTAATTTTTGAAATGTAATGATCGTGTCTGTGTACTAATCATACCAACAAACAGATGCAAGTGAGGGAGAAGCTTTCTGCGGTTTCCCTCTGAAATACATCACATAGGGTAATGGATGAAATGCAATGATTCTGACTTCTTAGTGGTTTAAGAATCATGAAAGAAGGTTGTATACGTGGAAGAACCCTGGAGATACTAAAAGGTATCAGATAGATTATATAATGGTAAGGCAGAGATTTAGGAACCAGGTTTTAAGTTGTAAGACATTTCCAGGGGCAGATGTGGACTCTGACCACAATCTATTGGTTATGACCTGTAGATTAAAACTGAAGAAACTGCAAAAATGTGGGAAATTAAGGAGATGGGACCTGGATAAACTGAAAGAACCAGAGGTTGTACAGAGTTTCAGAGAAAGCATAAGGGAACAATTGACAGGAATAGGGGAAAGAAATACAGTAGAAGAAGAATGGGTAGCTCTCAGGGATGTAGTAGTGAAGGCAGCAGAGGATAAAGTAGGTACAAAGACGAGGGCTGCTAGAAATCCTTGGGTAACAGAAGAAATATTGAATTTAATTGATGAAAGGAGAAAATATAAAAATGCAGTAAATGAAGCAGGCAAAAAGGAATACAAACGTCTCAAAAATGAGATCGACAGGAAGTGCAAAATGGCTAAACAGGGATGGCTAGAGGACAAATGTAAGGATGTAGAAGCTTATCTCACTAGGGGTAAGATAGATACTGCCTACAGGAAAATTAAAGAGACCTTTGGAGAGAAGAGAACCACGTGTATGAATATCAAGAGCTCAGATGGCAGCCCAGTTCTAAGCAAAGAAGGGAAGGCAGAAAGGTGGAAGGAGTATATAGAAGGTTTATACAAGGGCGATGTACTTGAGGACAATATTATGGAAATAGAAGAGGATGTAGATGAAGACGAAATGGGAGATACGATACTGCGTGAAGAGTTTGACAGAGCACTGAAAGACCTGAGTCGAAACAAGGCCCCCGGAGTAGACAACATTCCATTAGAACTACTGACGGCCTTGGGAGAGCCAGTCATGACAAAACTCTACCAGCTGGTGAGCAAGATGTATGAGACAGGCGAAATACCCTCAGACTTCAAGAAGAATATAATAATTCCAATCCCAAAGAAAGCAGGTGCTGACAGATGTGAAAATTACCGAACTATCAGTTTAATAAGCCACGGCTGCAAAATACTAACGCGAATTCTTTACAGACGAATGGAAAAACTGGTAGATGCAGACCTCGGGGAGGATCAGTTTGGATTCCGTCGAAATGTTGGAACACGTGAGGCAATACTGACCTTACGACTTATCTTAGAAGAAAGATTAAGAAAAGGCAAACCTACGTTTCTAGCATTTGTAGACTTAGAGAAAGCTTTTGACAATGTTGACTGGAGTACTCTTTTTCAAATTCTGAAGGTGGCAGGGGTAAAATACAGGGAGCGAAAGGCTATTTATAATTTGTACAGAAACCAGATGGCAGTAATAAGAGTCGAGGGGCATGAAAGGGAAGCAGTGGTTGGGAAAGGAGTGAGACAGGGTTGTAGCCTCTCCCCAGTGTTATTCAATCTGTATATTGAGCAAGCAGTAAAGGAAACAAAAGAAAAATTTGGAGTAGGTATTAAAATTCATGGAGACGAAGTAAAAACTTTGAGGTTCGCCGATGACATTGTAATTCTGTCAGAGACGGCAAAGGACTTAGAAGAGCAGTTGAACGGAATGGACAGTGTCTTGAAAGGAGGATATAAGATGAACATTAACAAAAGCAAAACGAGGATAATGGAATGTAGTCAAATTAAATCGGGTGATGCTGAGGGAATTAGATTAGGAAATGAGACACTTAAAGTAGTAAAGGAGTTTTGCTATTTAGGAAGTAAAATAACTGATGATGGTCGAAGTAGAGAGGATATAAAATGTAGACTGGCAATGGCAAGGAAAGCGTTTCTGAAGAAGAGAAATTTGTTAACATCGAATATAGATTTATGTATCAGGAAGTCGTTTCTGAAAGTATTTGTTTGGAGTGTAGCCATGTATGGAAGTGAAACATGGACGATTACTAGTTTGGACAAGAAGAGGTTAGAAGCTTTCGAAATGTGGTGCTACAGAAGAATACTGAAGATAAGGTGGATAGATCACGTAACTAATGAGGAGGTATTGAATAGGATTGGGGAGAAGAGAAGTTTGTGGCGCAACTTGACTAGAAGAAGGGATCGGTTGGTAGGACATGTTTTGAGGCATCAAGGGATCACAAATTTAGCATTGGAGGGCAGCGTGGAGGGTAAAAATCGTAGAGGGAGACCGAGAGATGAGTACACTAAGCAGATTCAGAAGGATGTAGGTTGCAGTAGGTACTGGGAGATGAAGCAGCTTGCACAGGATAGAGTAGCATGGAGAGCTGCATCAAACCAGTCTCAGGACTGAAGACAACAACAACAGTAACCATTCCAACAAACAAACGCAAATGAGGGTGGAGCTTTCTGTAGCTTCCCTCAGAAATACTTCACATCAGGTAATGGACGAAACGTAATGATTGTGTCTTAGTACAAATCATATCAACATACAGAGCAAGTGAGGGAGGAGCTTTCTGCTGCTCCTCTCTGAAATACCTCACATAGGGAAATAGATAAAATGCAATGATTCTGGCTTTGTAGTAGCCATAGCAATAAACACATGCAAATGACGGGGAGTTTTCTGTAGCTATATTCAGAAATACTTCACAGAGGGTAATAGATAAAATGCGATGATTCTGGCTTCGTAGTAACCATACCAACAAACAAATGCATATTAGGGAGGAGCTTTCTGTAGCATCCCTCAGAAATACTTCACATCATGTAATAAATGGAATGTCATGTTTGTGTCTGTGAACTAATCATACAACAAACAGATGCAAGTGAAGGAGGAGCTTTCTGCCACTTCTCTCTGAAATACATCACATTGGGTAATAAATGACATGGGATGATTCTGGCTTTGTAGTAACCTTACCAACAAACAAATGCAAATTAGGGAGCTGCTTTCAGACCATATTTGATAAATACTTCACATCATCTAGTAAATGAAATTTAATGTTTGTGTATGTGTACTAATAATACCATCAAACACATGCAAGTGAGAGAAGAGCTTTCCGCAACTTCTCCCTGAAGTACACCACAAAGAGTAATAAATGAAATTCAATGATTCTGGTTTTGTAGTAAGGATACCAATGAACAGATGCAAGTGAGGCAGGAGCTTTCTGCAGCTTCTCTCTGAAATACATCACATAGGGTAATGGATGAAATGCAATGATTCTGGCTTTGTAGTAACCATACCAACTAACAAATGCAAATGAGGGAGGAGCTTTTTATAGCTTCCTTCAGAAATATTTTACATCAGGTAATGGATGAAATGTAATGATTGTGTCGGTGTACTAATCATACCAACAAACAGATGCAAATGACTGAGGAGCTTTCTGGTGCTTCTATCTGAAATACATCACATAGGGTAAAAAATGAAATCAGATGATTCTGGCTTTGTAATAACCAGCCCAACAAACTAACGCAAATGAGGGAGGAGCATTTTGTGTCTATTCTCAGAAATACTTCACATAGTGTAATAGATGAAATGCAAGGATTCTGGCTTTGTAATAACCATATCAAGAAAGTAACGCAAATGAGGTAGGAGTTTTCTGTAGCTATTCTCAGAAATACATCACATGGGATGATAGATGAAATACGATGATTCTGGCTTTGTAGTAACCATACCAACAAACTAAACGCAAATGACACTTGAGCTTTCTGTAGCTTATTTAGAAATACCTCACATAGAGTAATAAATGAAATGCAATGATTCTGGCTTTGTAGAAACCATACCAACAAGCAAACATATATGATGGTGGAGCTTTCTGTAGCTATTCTCATAAATACTTCGCATATGGTAATAGATGAAATGCGATGATTCTGGCTTTGTAGTAACCATACCAACAAACTAAATGCAAATGACACTTAAGCTTTCTGTAGCATTTTTTAGAAATACTTCACATATGGTAATAGACGAAATGCGATGATTCTGGTTTTGTAGTAACCATACCAAAAAATAAATGCAAATGAAGGAGGAGCTTTCTGTAGCCCCCCTCGGAAATACTTCACATCAGGTAATGGATGAAATGCAGTGATTGTGTCTGTGTACTATTCATAACAAAAAACAAGTGTAAGTGAGATAAGAGCTTTCTGCAGCTTCCCTCAGAAATATTCCACATCCGGTAATGGATGAAAAGAAATGATTGTGTCTGTGTACTAATCATACCATAAACAGATGCAAGTGAGGGAAGAGCTTTCTCCGCGTATCTCTGAAATACCACACATAGGGTAATGGATGAAATGCAATGATTCTGGCTTTGTAGTAACCATACCAACCAACAAACTCAAATGAGTGAGGAACTTTCTATAGCTTCCTCAAGAAATATTTCACATCAGGTAATGGACGAAATGTGATGATTGTGTCTGTGTATTAATGATTCCAACAAACAGATGCAAGTGAGGGAGGAGCTTTCTGCAGGTTCTCCTTGAAGTACATTACATAGGGTAATGGGTGAAATGCAAAGATTCTGGCTTCGTAGTAACCATTCCAACAAACAAACGCAAATGAGGGAGGAGCTTTCGGTAGCTTCCCTCAGAAATACTTCACATCAGGTAATGGACGAAATGTAATGATTGTGTCTGTGTACTAATGGTACCAACAATCAGATGGAAGTGAGGGAGGAGATTTCTGCAGTCTCTCTCTGAAATACATCACATGGGCTAATAGATAAAATGTGATAATTCTGGCTTTGTAGTAACCATACCAGCAAACATACGCATCTGAGGGAGGATCTTTCTGTAGTTTCCCTCAGAAATACTTCACATCAGATAATGGATGAAATGTAATGATTGTGTCTGTGTATTAATCATTCCAAAAAACAGATGCAAGTGTGGGAGGAGCTTTCTGCAGCTTCTTTCTGAAATACATCACATTAGGTAATAGATGAAATGCAATGATTCTGGTTTTGTAGTAACTATTCCAACAAACAAACGCAAATGAGGGAGGAGCTTTCTGTAGCATCCCTCAGAAATACTTCACATCAGGTAATGGATGAAAGGTAATGATTGTGTCTTAGTACTAATCATATCAACATACAGAGCAAGTGAGGGAGGAGCTTTGTGCTGCTCCTCTCTGAAATACCTCACATAGGTTAATAGATAAAATGCAATGATTCTGGCATAGTAGTAACCATACGAACAAACTAAAAGCAAATGACACTTGAGCTCTCTGTAACTTTCTTTAGAAATACTTCACATAGGGTAATAAATAAAATGCAATGATTCTGGCTTTGTAGTAACCATACCAACAAGCAAACACATATGATGGTGGAGCTTTCTGTAGCTATTCTCAGAAATACTTCACATATGGTAATAGACGAAATGCGATGATTCTGGCTTTTTAGTAACCATACCAACAAACAAAATGCAAATGACACTTAAGCTTTCTGTAGCATTTTTTAGAAGTACTTCAAATAGGGTAATAGACGAAATGCGAAGATACTGGATTTGTAGTAACCATACCAACAAACAAACACATTTCTCTCAGAAATACTTCACATCAGGTAATGGATGAAATGTTATGGTTGTGTCTGTGTACTGATAACAACAACAAACAGATGCAAGTGAGGGAAGAGCTTTATGCAGCTTCCCGCAGAAATACTTCACATCAGGTAATGGATGTAATATAATGAGTGTGTGTGTGTATTAATCATTATAACAAACAGATGCAAGTCAGGGAGGAGCTTTCTGCAGATCCTTTCTGAAATACATCACATAAAGTAATAGGTGAATTGCGATGATTCTGGCTTTGTAATAACCATACCAACAAACTAAAGCAAATTATGGATGAGCTTTCTGTAGCTATTCTCAGAAATTCATCACATGAGGTAATAGATGCAATGCGATGATTTTGGCTTTGTAGTAACCATACCAACAAATGAAACGCAAATGAGGGTTGTGCTTTCTGTAGCCTCCCTCTGAAATATTTCACACCAGGTAATGGATGAAATATGATGATTGTGTCTGTGTACTAATCATAACAAAAAAAGGAGCAAGTGAGGCACGAGCTTTCTGCAGCTACTCTCTGAGATACATCACATAGGATAATGGATGAAATGCAACGATTCTGGCTTTGTAGTAACCATTCCAACAAACAAATGCAAATGAGGGATGTGCTTTCTGTGGCTTCCCTCAGAAATACTTCACATCAGGTAATGTACAAAATGTAATGATTGTGTCTTTGTACTAATCATACCAACATACAGAGCAAGTGTGGGAGGAGCTTTCTGCTGCTCCTCTAAGAAATACTTCACTTAGGGTAATAGATGAAATGCGATGATACTGGCTTTGTAAAAACCATAGCAACAAACAAATGCAAATTAGGGAGGAGCTTTCTGTAGCATCCCTCAGAAGTACTTCACATCATATAGTAAGTGAAATGTAATGTTAGTGCACGTGTACTAATAATACCAACGAACAGATGCAGGTGAGGGAAGAGCTTTCCACAACTTCTCTCTGAAATATATCACATAGAGTAATAAATGAAATGCGATGATTCTGGTTTTGTAGTAAGAATACCAACAAACAGATGCAAGTGAGGGAGGAGCTTTCTGCAGCTTCTCTCTGAAATACATCACTAAGGTTAATAGATGAAATGCGATTATTCTGGTTTTGTAGTAACCATAAAAACAAACAAACGCAAATGACACTTGAGCCTTCTGTAGCTTTTGTCAGGAATACTTCACATAGAGTAATAGATGAAATGCGATGTTTCTCGCTTTGTAGTTATAATACCAACAAACAAACGCAAGTGATTGAGAAGCTTGCTGTAGCCCCCCTCAGAAATACTTCACGTCAGGTAATGGATGAAATGAAGTGATTGTGTCTGTGTACTAATCATAACAACAAACAGATGTAGGTCATGGATGAGCTTTCTGCAGCTTTCCTCATAAATACTTCACATCCGGTAATGGATGAAAAGTAATGATTGTGTCTGTGTACTAATCATACCATAAACAGATGCAAGTGAGGGAAGAGCTCTCTTCAGCTTCCCTCAGAAGTACTTCACATCAGGTAATGGATGTTATGTAATGAGTGTGTGTGTGTGTATTAATCATTATAACAAACAGATGCAAGTGAGGGTGGAGCTTTCTGCAGCTCCATGCTGAAATACATCACATAAAGTAATAGATGAATTGCGATGATTCTGGCTTTGTAATAACCATAGCAAAATACTAAAGCAAATGACACTTGAGCTTCCTGTAGCTTTATTTAGAAATATTTCACATAGGGTAATAGATGAAATGCGATGACACTATATTTGTAGTAACCATACCAACAAACTAACGCAACTGAGAGAGGAGCTTTCTGTAGGTCCCCTGAGAAATATTTCACATCAGGTAATGGATGAAATGTAATGATTGTGTCTGTGTACTAATCTAAACAACAAACAGATGCAGGTGTGGGAAGAGCTTTCTCCAGCTTCCCTGAGAAATACTTCACACCAGCTAATGGATGAAATGCAATGATTGTGTCTGTGTAGTAATCGTACCATAAACAGAAGCAAATGAGGGATGAGCTTTCTGCAGCTTTTCTCTGAAATACATCACATAGGGTAATAGAGGAAATGCGTTGATACTGGCTTTGTAGTAACCATACAAAACCAACATACGCAAATGAGGGAGGATTTTATTGTAGCTTCACTCACAAATACTTCACATCAGGTAATGGACGAAATGTGATGATTGTGTCTGTGTATTAATCATTCCAACAAACAGATGCAAGTGAGGGAGAAGCTTTCTGCAGCTTCTTTCTGAAATACATCACATTAGGTAATAGACGAAATGCGATGATTCTGGCATTGTAGTAACCATACCTACAAACAAACGCAAAGGAGTGAGGAGTTTTCTGTAGCTTCCCTGAGAAATACTTCACATCAAGTAATGGACGAAATGTGATGATTGTGTGTGTGTATTAATCATTCCAACAAACAGATGCAAGCGAGCTAAGAGCTTTCTTTAGCTTTAATTTGAAATACGTCACATAGGGTAATAGATGAAATGCAATGATTCTGGTTTTGAGTTAAACATACCAACAATCAAACGCAAATGGGGGAGGAGCTTTCTGTAGCTTCCCTCAGAAATATTTCACATCAGGTAATGGATGAAATGTTATGATTGTGTCTGTATACTAATCATAACAACAAACAGGTGCAAGTGAGGGATGAGGATTCTGCAGCTTCTCTCTAAAATACATCACATAGTGTACTGGACGAAATGCTTTGAATCTGGGTTTGTAGTAACCATAAAACAAACAAACGCAAATGAGGGGGGAGCTTTCTGTAGCTTCCATCAGAATTACTTCACATCAAGTAATAAATGAAATGTAATGATTTTGGCTGTGTACTAATCATTCCAACAAACAGATTCAAATGAGGGATGAGCTTTCTGCAGCTTTTCTCTGAAATACATCACACGGGGTAATAGACGAAATGCAATGATTCTGGCTTTGTGGTAACCATACCAAATACAAACGCAAATTAAAGAGTAGCTTCCTGTAGCTATTCTCAGAAATACTTCACATAGGGTAATAGATGAAATGCGATAATTCCTTTTTATAGTAACCATTTCAACAAACAAACGCAAATGAAGGAGGATCTTCCTGTAGCTTCCGTCAGAAATACTTCACATCAGGTTATGGACGAAATGTAATGATTGTGTCCGTGTATTAATCATTCCAAAAAACAGATGCAAGTGAGGGAGGAGCTTTCTGCAACTTCTCCCTGAAATACATCACAAACAGTAATAAATGAAATGCAATGAATCTGGTTTTGTAGTAAGAATTCCAACAAACTGATGCAAGTGAGGGAGGAGCTTTCAGCAGCTTCTCTCTGAAATACATCACATAGGGTAATAGATGAAATGCGATGATTCTGGTTTTGTAGTAACCATACCAACAAACAAACGAAATGAGTGAGGAGCTTTCTGTAGCTTCCCTCAGAAATATTTCACATCCCGTAATGGATGAAATGTTATGATTGTGTCTGTATACTAATCATAACAACAAACAGCTGCAAGTGAGGGATGAGGATTCTGCAGCTCCTCTCTAAAATACATCACATAGGGTAATGGACGAAATGCTTTGAATCTGGGTTTGTAGTAACCATAAAACAAACAAACACAAATGAGGGGGGAGCTTTCTGTAGCTTCCCTCATAATTAATACACATCATGTAATAAATGATATGTAATGATTTTGGCTGTGTGCTAATCATTCCAACGAACAGATGCAAATGAGGAGTGTGTTATCTGCAGCTTTTCTCTGAAATACATCACATGGGGTAATAGATGAAATGCAATGACTCTGGCTTTGTAGTAACCATACCAAAAACAAACGCAAATGAATGAGTAGCTTTCTGTAGCCATTCTCAGAAATACTTCACATAGGGTAATAGATGAAATGCGATAATTCTTTCTTTATAGTAAACATTTCAATAAACAAACGCAAATGAGGGAGGATCTTTCTGTAGCTTCCGTCAGAAATACTTCACATCAGGTAATGGATGAAATGTAATGATTGTGTCTCTGTATTAATCATTCCAAAAAACAGATGCAAGTGAGGGAGGAGCTTTCTGCAGCTTCTTTCTGAAATACATCACATTAGGTAATAGATGAAATGCGATGATACTGACATTGTAGTAACCATACCAACAAAGATACGCAAATGAGGGTTGTGCTTCCTGTAGTTTTCCTGAGAAATATTTCACATCAGGTAATTAATGAAATGCAATGTTTGTGTCTGTGTACTAATCATACCATAAACAGAAGCAAGTGAGGGAGGAGATTTCTGCAGCTTTTCTCTTAAATACATCACAAAGGGTAATAAATGAAATGCGATGATTCTGGCTTTGTAGTAACCATACCAACCAACAAACACAACTGAGGAAGGATTTTATTGTAACTTCACTCAGAAATACTTCACATCAGGTAATGGATGAAATGTAGTGATTGTGTCTGTGTACTGATCAGAACAACAAAAACAAATGCAATGAGCGAAGAGCTTTCTGCAGCTTCCCTCAGAAATACTTCACATCAGGTAATGGACAAAACGTGATGATTGTGTCTGTGTATTAATCATTCCAACAAACAGATGCAAGTGAGGAAGGACCTTTCTGCAGCTTCTTTCTGAAATACATCACATTAGGTAATGGATGAAATGCTATGATTCTGGCATTGTAGTAACCATACCTACAAACAAACACAAAGGAGTGAGGAGGCTTCTGTAGCTTCCCTGAGAAATAATTCACACCATGTAATTTTTGAAATGTAATGATCGTGTCTGTGTACTAATCATACCAACAAACAGATGCAAGTGAGGGAGAAGCTTTCTGCGGTTTCCCTCTGAAATACATCACATAGGGTAATGGATGAAATGCAGTGATTCTGGCTGCGTAGTAACCATTCCAACAAAGAAACGCAAATGAGGGAGGAGCTTTCTGTAGCTTCCCTCAGAAATACTTCACTTAAGGTAATGGATGAAATGTAATGATTTTGTCTTAGTACTAATCATACCAACATACAGAGCAAGTGAGGGAGGAGCTTTCTGCTGCTCCTCTCTGGAATACCTCACATAGGGTAATATGTAAAATGTGATGATTCTGGCTTTGTAGTAGCCTAGCAACAAACAAATGCAAATGACGGAGGAGCTCTCTGTATCTATACTCAGAAATACTTCACATAGGGTAATAGATGAAATGCGATGATTCTGGCTTCGTAGTAACCATATCAACAAACAATTGCGAATTAGGGAGGAGCTTTCTGTAGCATCCCTCAGAAATACTTCACACCATGTAATGAATGAAATGTAATGTTTGTGTCTGTGTACTAATCATACAACAAAATGATGCAAGTGAAGGAGGAGCTTACTGCAACTTCTCTCTAAAATACATCACATAGAGTAATAAATGAAATGCGGTGATTCTGGTTTTGTAGTAAGAATACCATAAACAGATGCAAGTGAGGGAGGAGCTTTCTGCAGCTTCTCTCTGAAATACATCACATTGGGTAATGGATGAAATGCAATGATTCTGGCTTTGTAGTAACAATACCAACAAACAAACGCAAATGACGCTTGAGCTTTCTGTAGCTCTTTTCAGAAATACTTCACACATGGCAAAAGATGAAATGCGATGATTCTGGCTTTGTGTTAACCATACCAACAACAAAACGCAAATGAGGGAAGAGCTCTCGCTAGCCCCCCTCAGAAATACTTAACATCAGGTGATGGATGAAATGCAGTGATTGTGTATGTGTACTAATCATACCATAAACAGATGCAAGTGAGGGAAAAGCTTTCTGCAGGTTTTTTTTTTCTGAAATACATCACATAGGGTAATAGATGAATTGCGAAGATTCTACATTTGTAATAATCATACGAAGAAACAAATGCAAATGAGGGATGAGTTTTCTATAGTTATTCTCTGAAATATTTGACATAGGGTAATAGATGAAATGTGATGATTCTAACTTTGTAGTGATCATACAAACAAAGAAATGAATATTAGGGAGAAGCTTTCAGAAGCAGCCTTCAGTAATATTTCACATCATGTAATAAATGAAATGTAATGATTGTGTCTGTGTACTAATCATACCAACAAACAAACACAAATGAGGGAGGTGCTTTCTGTAGTAATCATTCCAACGAACTGATGCAAGTGAGAAAGGAGCTTTCTGCAGCTTTCCTCCGAAATACATGTGTCTGTGTACTAATCATACAAAAACAGATGCAGGCGAGGGAGGAGATTATTGCAGCTTCTCTCTGAATTACATCTATTGCAGCTTCTCTCTGAAATACATCACATAGGGTAACAAATGCAATGGGATGAATCTGGCTTCGTAGTAACTATACCAACAAACAAATGCAAATTAGGGAAGAGCTTTCTGTAGCATATCTGAGAAATACTTCACATCATCTTGTAAATGAAATTTAATGCTTGTGTCTATGCACTAATAATACCAACAAACAGATTCAAGTGAGATAAGAGCTTTCTGCAAACTTCACTCTGAAATACATCACATAGAGTAATAAATGAAATGTGATGATTCTGGTTTTGTAGTAAGAATACCAACAAACAGATGCAAATGAGGGAGGAGCTTTCTGCAGCTTCTCTCTGAAATACATCACATAGGTTAACAGATAAAAAGCGATGATTCTGGTTTTGTAGTAACCATACCAACAAACAAACGCAAGTGACACTTGAGCCTTCTGTATCTTTTCTCAGAAATACATCACAAAGGGTAATAGATGAAATGCGATGATCCTGGATTTGTAGTAATAATACCAACAAACAAACACAACTGAGGTAGGAGCTTCCTGTAGCCCCCCTCAGAAATACTTCACATCAGGTAATGGATGAAATGCAGTGATTGTGTCTGTGTACTAATAATAACAACAAACAGATGTAAGTGAGGGAAGAGCTTTCTGAAGCTTCCCTCAGAAATACTTCACATCCGGTAATGGATTAAATGTACTGTTTGTGTTTGTGTACTAATCATACCATAAACAGATGCAAGTGAGGGAAGAGCTTTCTGCAGCTTTTCCATGAAATACATTACATAGGGTAATAGATGAAATGCAATGATTCTGGTTTGGTGGTAACCATACCAACAAACAAATGCAAATGTGGGAGGAGCTTTCTGTAGCTCTCCTCAGAAATACTTCACATAGGGTAATAGATGAAATGCGATGATTCTGGCTTTGTAGTAACCATACCAACAAACAAAGTCCATAAAAGAAATGTAATGATTTGGTCTCTGTACTAATCATACCAACAATGGGATTCAATTGAGGGATTAGCTTTCTGCAGCTTCCCTCAGAAATAATTCACATCAGGTAAAGGATGAAATGTAATGATTGTGTCTGTGTACTAATCATACCAACAATCAGATGAAAGTGATGGAGGAGCTTTCTGCACCTTCTCTCAGAAATACTTCACGTAGGGTAGTGTACTAATCATACCAACGATCAGATGAAAGTGAGGGAGGAGCATTCTGCACCTTCTCTCTGAAATACATCACATAGGGTTATAGATGAAATGCGATGATTCTGGCTTTGTAGTAACCATACCAAGAAACAAACGCAAATGAGGGAGGACCTTTCTGTAGCTCTTCTCAGAAATATTTCACATAGGGTGATAGATGAAATTCCATGATTCAGGGTTTGTAGGAACCATACCAACAAACAAACGAAATGAGGGAGGAGCTTTATGTAGCTTCCCTCAGAAATACTTCACATCAGGTAATGGATGAAATGTAATGATTGCGTCTGTGTACTAATTATACCACATAGTGTATGCTGCCTTGGTGTGTGCCTCGCCCTTGCCTTCGGCTGTAATTGGCACAGTGCCCGAAGGACTCAGTCCCTCCGGATTTCTTGCGCCACCACTTTTATTCCATCTTAGCCACGTATCACGGCTCTGGCATTGTCTACACTGTCGGTTCGATGGTTGCTGGTCGTGTCGGTTATGCCCTAACTCTAGGGCACCATTGTGAACATCTTTCATTTCCGGCTGGCTGCAGCTTTTACACTGCTGACGTGGTCACCATCTTTCGAGCTCTAGAGTATCTCCGCTCCTGCTCAGGTGAGTCCTTCATTATCTGTGGCGATTACCTGAGTGGTTTACCAGCTCTCGACAAGTGTTTATCTCATTCTCGTCTGGTGATGGCTATCCAGTTGTCCCTGCATAATCTTGCCCGTTGCGGCCGATCTGTTGTCTTTGTTTGGAACCCAGGCTATGTTGGGATAGCTTGCAATGAAACTGTTGACTGCCTGGCGAAAGAGGCCACCAGTAAAGCATCTCTGGAGATTAGCCTCCCGGAGATTGATTTGCGGGCACTATTACGCCAAAAAGTTTTAGATTTATGGGACAGTGATTGGCGCAACCTGCCCATGCCAAACAAACTCCGTCATAACAAGGAGACGATGACTGTGTGGTGGTCATCCATGCGAGCCACCGCAGGGACTCAGTCATCCTTTGCTGTCTCCGCATTGGCCACACCTGACTGATGCCCAGTTATTTCCTGTGTCGTGAGGATCCACCTCTTTGTCGTTGTGGGGTGTCCTTGACAGTGGTCCATATTCTGTTGGAGTGCGCCCTTTTAACTGTGCTCAGGCAGACTTTTGTGATGGCTGAAATGCTCTCTGCGCTTTTAACTGATGACTGTTCCATAGCGGACTTAGTTTTGCATTTTATTAGGGGCAGGGGGATTTTATCGCTTAATGTAAATGTGTGTGTTTTTGTGTGTGCTTTGTGTTGATTCTGGCCTTTGGGCTACGATTTTAGTCTGCTTTTTTTAATGTGTTTCTCAGTGGTTGGCTTTTCCTTTTCTGTTTCTATGGTCGGCAACCCACCGTCACTCTCCGTGTGATTTTAGTTCGTCTTGTCTGATCTTTGTCTCAGTTTCTCTCGTTCTGTGTCATCTGTCCTCTCGTTTGTTGATTGTTCTTATTCTCTGTGGGTGTTTTTAGTATTAGAAAAAGGGACCAATGACCGTAGCAGCCTGGTCTCTTTAACCCCCCAAAAACCAACCAATCCTAAGATGTCTACCTCAGTCGGAGATGAAATGTCAGAAATAATTTTATTCATCGACTGTGCCGTCCTCCCACAAGCCAGTCCAGAAGTTTTGACTAATGTGAACAGTCGCTGTGAAAGCCTATGTTGTGTAAATGTGTGCTTGTCTCCTGAAGTGTACCTTGTGAAAGGAGGAGTAGGAGGTGATTTAATGCTCGTGGTGTGAGTAGCTTCGCAGTATTTTCTATCCTTCACGTATCATGTGTTTTCATTCTTGATAAAACACTGAAAATTAGTCATCGACAAAGTTTTTTGTTGTAGCTCGTGTATTTAGAGGAAACAGCACTAACCTGGCGTACATGTTTCCTTGGGATTGAACTAGAATGTAGTGACTTTCAGCCACAGTCTCCAACTGTTGTCACTATTTAACTTAAATTATTATCGGACCTGTCTGAGGAAATGTGTGTCAAGTAATGTACTTCAAAAGGCCTTTCTGCTGTGCTCTAATTCCTCATGTTCATATACAGGATTGAAGCAGTTGAGAGTTGAGAAGCGTTGTGGGTTTGGGAAAGAATAAGATCTTTAGTCGACGTGAAAACACAGACAATGCTATTGTGGTAAACTGCAGTATTAAAAATTCTGTAACTTTACAAAAGGTCTAAAAGAGTCAGTAGAATCAGGTGTGACTGGTAAACCATTCTTTTTCAGGTGGTATACATTTTGTTATTTTTCATTTATAAATGTATATCTATCTGCTCAAGGAGATACATTTTCCTGCCACTGGAATGAATATGCAGGTTTTTCTGCATATCATTAACAATGTGTTTGTTGTAGAACATGTCTTCCACAGTGGCCGACATTGAAAAATGATTTGAGTGAAAGCCATTTCCTTCTGTAAATGAGTGTCCTATGTCTGTGTGGTAAGGCAGGGCAACCTGGCCATTGTATTTTATATTCTGTACCATTGCAAGTTGAAATCAAACTACACACACACACACACACACACACACACACACACATACACACACACACACACTAACTACGTAGATCTTCTTTAGTTACATCTGAGCTTCCAGTGAACATAATTCATATTTATGCATTATATTCAGCACATGGGGAACATGTGCAAACTCAGTTGATGAGAAATAAAGGATATAATGTAAGTAACTAATTCATTTTTCACCTAATTAAATCTCTCCTCATTTTCATTCAGAAAGCCTTAATCTATGTCACAGTGAAAGCCACGTGCAGACAGTGGCCAATAGCCGCTCTCTCCGGTTTCGTAATAGGGACCCGCTCTGCCCTAGTCCAGCCAGTCTGGTACTCGCTCTGGGTTTTGTTTCTATCTCGGTGGTAGTGCATTCTGGTCGTTGCTCGTTGTTGACAATAGCCTGGCTCTGGTTCCGAGTGGATTTACGTTTGGTGTTTGGTGTCCACAAGCCTCTGTTGTTTATCTCTTCCTCCTTGTGTCGCCTATAGTCGGTAGTGGTTGGTTGTTGTCAGGTGTTGTTGGTCTGTCGTCCGACTTGTCCTGTGTTTACCTTGTGGTGCATGCTCCACCGCTGGCGTCTTCCCTGCCTGGCGGCTGCGATCCGCAGCCCCAGCCATTCCTGCTGATGGTTGTGGTTACCACAATTTACTTCGCTCCTACCACATTGTCGTCAGTAATTGCAGTAGTCATTTTCAACATCTTCTCAACCATCTTTGAAACATTTGTACCACTTGTAAAGTCTTGTACTCGTAGTAGAGTCGCCAAAAGCCACACTCGATGTTTAGAATGCGATACTGCACTTTGTTCCATTTTTAAACAAAATTTAATGGAGAATCTTCGATCCATCTTTTTCGAAAGTAAAAATTCTCTGAGCACTCAAAAACAAAGACCTTCTTTTCCACTGTCAACAATGAACTAAATACTGAAAATAGATGTAAATATATGTACGGTACATCAGGAACACGTGTACTAATAAGAAAAGAACAAAAATGTATACAGCCAACAGAATTAAATTCCTGTAACTTTTTGATCACACCTCATATGCAGTGTCTGGAAAAAGGAAATAAAGCACCCATAACAGTGTAACTTTGTACAAGTACAAACTATTAGCGGGCATGTACACAATTAGAGCAGCGATTCTCAGCGAAAGTAGAAAGGCCACTACTGTTGATGGTGGAGGGTATACAAGAGGTGTGAGCACCATCGGGTAGACTACTGATGAGAGGTGTCACATTGTGTTCAGTGTTGAATCACGGTTCTGCACTATCCCCTATGACCACTGTCAGCACGTGTGGCGGCAGCTTGGGGGACATTCCATTCTTCGAGTGTTTTGGAAAGGCACAGTATAGCCAGCAAATGGTTATGATTGTAGGTTGCAGTTGATAGTGATTGAGGGAACTGTGACGGAACAACAATCTTTCAGATGTCGATAATCCTCGTGTTACATCTTGTATGACAGTATCGTGATGTTATTTCCAACACAACAGTGCTCATCCACATAGTGGCATGTGTATGTATCAATTGTATGCATGGTATTAGCTGCTCCCATAGTCAGCAAAATCCTTAGATATGTTCCCTGCAGAGCATATGTGGCACGAGCTTGGACATAAACTCTGCCCCAGTGTCAGTATCCAGAATATTGTGGACCATTACAACAGTTTGAGGCCAGCTTGCCCGAGGAAGGAATCTAGTGGCCTTACGACACCCTCCCAAACAAACAAGTGTATGCAAGAAGGGCAATTGGGTGCATGTCATATTGATAAGTGAGCTCATACTGCCAAGTTCTTTGTAAATCTGACTCAATTTTGTAATCACTAAAGTAACATCACATACCGACTGAACCCATGGCATTTCTTTTCTTTCTGTGAATTTCAATTTCTTAGCTGGGCAGTGTTTGTGAACATCTTGGGCTGAAAGAAAATTAGCATGATATAGAGACGTGAAACTATTAGAGACGTAATTAAATGTAAAAGTGTCACTAAAAACATATTTAAAGTGAAAAGCCTGAAAAGACACCAAGTTGTGTGTCCAGAAAAACTGTATCACAATGGGTTAACAGTGAGCAGCAACTGCAACCAAATGGGAAAATTATCTTCTTCCGGCCCAGGATGTTGTAGCAGATTTTCTGCAAATTCACATTCCTAATGCTTCTGTATATTTTTTCCTGTTTCTACAAAGTCCATTCCTGGCAACTATAATTAAAATGATCCAAGTCACTGTCCTTCTTTGTATACTAAGGTGTCTGTCTGTAAATAATTTACTCTTATTTCTGGAGGCTTGGGCATTCCAATTCTTCTCTTAATATCCACTAGCTTTTGCCCTCAACTATGTTGGCACGGATCTTGAACCTGCATGAATTTTGAGTAGCCCTGAAGCTTATTATCCATGGGAAAAATGGATATAAAGAACTGAAAGTGAAGTTGTCAAAACGATGCAATGGTAAAGAATTGATATGTTTGTAAGCACAGATACAGATATTTGAAGTATGAAATAGCAAAATGCCTGGATAGGGGAACAAGCTGGTGGCGTATTTAATGAAAATACAAAAAATTAAAGAATCTGTAGTTACAAATAAGTCAGTTCTTTACTGTTGCACCCTTTTGACAGTGTCACCTTCAGTCTTTTATATCTGTTTTTCTTGCTAATAAGCTTCAGGATATTTATGAACATTCATGTCAATGAAGTCGTTTGCTTAATAAGCTTATCAGTGACAATAGTTTCAGTAATTTGTGAATGAATTCAAGAATGTCTGTGGGTAATGGAATTGAACTGTTAACATTAGTAATATTTTGGAAAGTTTCATCATCATAACACTATTTACTACTTTTTACTGATTTTTCTCATTTCTGGTCCCGGTTTGTTTTGTTTAGTTTTATAAAACTTCCACTGTCCCGATGTTTTTTTCTTCCAGTATGATGAAATGATGCTTATATGAAACTGAGTTGATCCACATAAAGCACTTGCAGGCCTGCATACAATAAAAAGTATTTAATATTGCATTTTTTGTAATCAGTTCAGCATGCATCTCTGTATACATAACCTGTCAGTAGCTGCCCACAGAGTTATTTTCAATTTTCCTGTAATTAAATAACATAAAACATGATAAATAGATGTAAAAACTTTTTATAATATGGAAAAATGCCTGTACACCATTATTATTTGCTGTATGTAGATAGTCACAGGATATGTGATGCATTCCCTTATGGATCTGAGTTACTGGGTACACATTTGTTTCCATACTATTCGGGCCCACATAGTTAAATGTACAGTTCAGTTTATCACGTTTTATAGATAATTTCACTTCAAAATTTCTCTGAGGGTTGAAATGCTTTTATAAATATGTAATGTTGGATCATTGGCTGTTGTCAGCTTAGCATAAAATTTTAATGGTCTTTTATCCATTCTGGATCTTTCTGAACTCAACAGCTGTGAACAAATGTTGATTAAGAATGCAACCAACCATGAGTACTTCTAAAAGTATTTATTTAAATGCCATTACCAGTCTCAAGCTATTATGTCTGTCTACAGGTTTTTATTTTATTTACTTACTTTGTTTTAAGTAATTGCAACAATGTGCTAATATACATGTATTTGATAAAATATAAAATGAAATACTTATATACCCTCGATTTGTTTTGTCGGTATCATTTAGGCTTTCTTTGGTCCTTAAGCATTTTCAGCATGACACACGAAGAGTTAAGAATTATAGACAATGCACTTATTCTAAACAATCCACTGTGTTGTGCACACACTTCACAGTATTTTTCATCAGTTGCAGCCTTTGACAAGTACTTCACATGTAATGATTTTGCTTACAGTGAAAAGTCTATCCACTGACCAACGATATCACTCATTTCTCAACAAGGAAACATCTCATCTACTGTATGTTAAGTAAAGAATGTGTGGACGATACAAATCTAAATAACAGAAAAATGCTTTGTCCAGAAAAGTGCACTTCTTACAAGTGAGGAACTCTAATTGTAGCATGTCATAGGAGAAATTAACAAGAAGATTTATCAGGCTACTCTCGAGAAGCAATGGCATGTGTTTTGATTTTGGTCCCTGACAATATTCTACAATGGATGTTAAGTTGGGCAGCTGGTGGAATAAGCATACCCTTGTTCAGAGTCCTAACACAGACCAATCATGTTTAATTTGTGTGAAAAGTGCAATGAACATTTTCAGGATTGTTTGTTAGCCAGCTGTAGTTGCTCATTTAGAATTTGCTGAGATGAATTGAAGGTGTGAATGCATATTTCTAGTTATTTTAAGATACCCATTTTCCTCCATAAGTTAGTTGTATATTTTGTTTGTAGATTATCTTTAGTGTTTGAAATGCTGTATCTATATTGAGCCATGTGAGTGGCAGTTGCAGATGTACTTAAATGTTTTCAGTCTAAAAGCATCCTTGTACTTATGATATCTTGAAGTTGCTGCCAGTCAGGCCAAGATAAAATCTGATGCAATTGTCACAATCAGTACTGTGTACTCCTCAGTTTTTAGAGACCCAGCCCAATGGTTTTGGTTTTATGTACTATGTTATGTTGCCGCATTTAGTGTGCATCTATGGGCTTAAAGTCGAAATTGTGCAGAAAATATTAGTAAGTTACTTTATTCAACCATAGAATATTTATGAAATATTACATATGTCATGTTAATTGAAAGAGGAAACAGTTTTTTAATTAACTAATCCATACAGACATCAATAACATCTTTTACAGTTGTAGATGATGATGATCTGCTGTTAATTTTGAAGTGTTTTGTACAATTTTTTATACACATTGCCAAACAAGTTTACAATTTATGTAAAAAAAAAGTACAGTTTGTGTCAGATAACTACACACTGGGTGAGCAAATATTTGTAGTTTGGGCACTGCCTTTCAGCTGTTTTAAGTACCTTGACAATACTTTTAGCATCCCCTTGTATTCTTTGTGTTGTCTCTTGAGCCCATTTGAAAAAGCAGAGTCATCAGCTCACCACAAAGTTAAGATGACAAAATTGGATGAAGGATGGAAATTATCCATCACAGACACTGGGTGCAGAATTTCACATTATTTCTCGTTAAATAATAATAATTTTTTCAATGCCTGCTTGATGTTATATAAATAATCATGGACTTTTTAGTATTAACTATTTGAGAGGTATGCTTCATTTTTTTTAATATTAGGGTTTTAATGCATTCAAAAAAATTATGGTGCAGTTTTATTCCTTTGTAGAAAATACTGGCTGTTGTTTTGTTTATCTTGAAACATGAGTCGGACAAAACTGATATTTACTCAGATCATGTGAATACAGCTGTTTGTGAGATAACTGCTTTCTTCTGTATAAGCCAAAAATATTGTTATTCAGTCTGATATTATGTAATTGCCCAAACTATGAGGTTTGCGGTGGGATTATTTGGGACAGAGATGCTACATATAAGTATGTTGTGCAAACAATAATGTAAAATGAATGACACAGAGGATGATGTGAAGTTTGCACTATGTGCATATTTAGACTGCTCAGCTATAACTGAAGTTGTATTTACCAAATGTTGAAAATTGATCTTCTACCTTAAACTTATAATTACCTTTGATGTTTACATTCTGTATGTAGCAAACATCACTATAGAAATCTGCCATTCCGCTGCTTGTAAAAGTTGTAACTGCTTGATAGTAATTTGTCATGTTGACATAATGATTATTCCTTAATCTAGAATGTTTCTAGTTACGTAAGTACTTTTATTCATGTTATATAGTAACCTGTTTATACATTATGTATGTAAATGTTTATTGTTCGCTAGGAAACTTAAGTTTGAGTCAACACAATTCCAAACAGATAGTTATAATTTATGATAATAATTAAAATAGTTTATGCACAATTATCTTAAAATATTCAAAATTAAATGTAAACTTAGTAACATTCAGATTAATGCTTAAAGACATTCTTTCCTTTCTTACTGTACACTGATTTCTGCATGCATTTTTAAGTGTAAAGATGCCTTGCTGGTACCTGATACTTAATGCTGTAAATGTTAGCTGTGTTAGCTTCAGTTTTGCTTGGTTACTTTATATTTGTATGCATCATATGGGAGAAGTCAAAACAATACTACTTTTGTGTAAAACAAATGAGCTCTGTATTCCCATGTTAACAATACTATCAGAGCTAATGACATTCTGTGATAATCAGAAACGTCATTTCTATGATGTTTCTGGATGTAACAGCATAACTAGTGCTACGATGGGGCTGATTTGACGATGGGACTAGTGCTACAATGGGACTGGCGTGGAAATGAAAACATTCTTGAGTGGATGACCATCTCTGGGGTGCAAGAATTTCTCTTGATAGGTGTGCAGCCACCAGGATTACGCTCTGTTCCTAGCTGTACTGGACATTCCATATTTCTTAGACTCCTGGATCAATCTGTACTGCTATCACGCTGTCTACCACACCCTGTTCTTTGTACCTCCCTTTGCAGGTGCAGTGGGTAACATGACACTTGCGAAGAGGCTTCAGTTTCCTTTCCAAGAGAAAATTGGTCCTACACAGACCCATCCTCACTCCACACATGAACAACAGTTCTCAAATTTTATATGGATATGAATCTGTATGTGCATCAAAGCCCTTCTTATGCAACACAAGACATGGGTAGCCGACATACGTTTGCGGCACTGTGAACTGTAACTTGACAGCTTACCACTACCTTATCCAAGACTGCCTCTAAAGTAGTGGCAATAAAGGCTGTGCATATGTGGCATGTACTTCTTTTTGAGAACATCCATCAGGGGTTTCAGAGTATTTAATTCTACAGCATCGAATGTGTCACGAAGTGCTCTTTGACCCAGTTAAGTTATAACATTACATAAATAACCCACAGCACAGTGAACAGTATTAATGGCGATGATAACGACATTGATGACATGAACAACACTTATAATAGTCTATTCACTGGACAGTAAATTTGTAATTATTTATTTATTGTGTTAGATGAGTTGATTGTTAATCAGTGCAATGATGACTGCATTACCACCTGAAGCAAGACTGCTTAATACAAATTTCTGCTTTATTCAATAAATTTTTCGTGTGCACATATGTTGCTGCAACAATAAAGTAAAATTAAATGATATGATTGAATTGTTCATTTGACGGAATTCCGTATTCATTTGGATGTTAAATACACCAGTGTATCATTTCTTTAATGCCTCATCTGAATCCTTGTCACTATTGCCATTTTAATCTCGAATTTATGTATAGCATTGCCTAACACTTGTTTGTAATTTAGTTTTCAGAGCTATAATTGTAAAAAAGAAGTTCTTTGTGTTTAATATGTTATTTAAGTTTAGTATGATGTTTCACTGTTAGTATGTTCTGAACATTAAAGAATTTTACTAACTATCCTGAAATACATTATTAAAGTTATCCCCTACTGTCACTCGCAGTGTTTTGTAAGTCATTGTAATATGTTGATGCTGATTTACACTTTTATGGCCACTTACTATTATTTTGTTACTGATCTCTTATAAAAGCAAATTCTTGATTTATATACATCATCTATTTTTATATCTTTATTGCCTGTTGCGGAAAGTGGATGTTAACAATGTTGTTGAATTATAGTGTAAGCGGCTATGCCTTCATCCAGAAAGAAATAAAAATATGTTTGACATGTATAGGTATTTTAATTCATCTCCCTAAGGATATCTCACATATAACTTATTTCATCTCTGGCAGTGTTTATTAATTTGATGTGTTAGTCAGGAAGCAACCTCAAGATGTAAAACAAACTCTTGCAACGTTTTTGTCCATAAAATTTGGAATTGGGAAGAAAGATAATGGTGGCAAGTGCTGTTATCAAATACACAACACTGAAATGGTTGTATCTGAGTGGTTATACACTACATTAGAACAGAATTTTCCAATAATCAAAATTTCTTTTGTGACAGCATAATGGGATAATTTTCTCCTATTCCCACATGAGGGTGCACAGATAGCTTGAGCATTTGGGAGCTTCTTCCATACTCAGTTAAGAGAGTTAGCTCTGCCAGTAACACTGTGACAGTTTTTTATATACAGAGGATGACAGTGTGCGGTTCAACAGGCAGGTCCTGTCAATAACAGAGAAGCTGTTGAAAGCTTGATTTCTCCCTAAAACCTTAAGGGGCAAGTAAATCTGAAAAACATATCTAAAAATTTCATAATCTTGTTCTGATTGTGTAGAAACAATTGTTACTCCTAAGTAACACTCGGACGCAATAAATAAGCCCTGTTGTGGTAAATAAATTTACACTCATATTTAGGGTACGTTAATTATCACATTCGTTTAGGGAGTGACTCTTTATCATGTTAAGGCACCATTTTCAAAATTTTAAGTGGTATGTAAAATCTTGTGGCTTTTGCAAACTGAAAAAGAGGAACTTGCAGTTTATTCCATGCCATCGACAGGAAAACTGTGAAGGCCTAATGATGTAAACAGAAAGGTATACTAGGGTTTAACCTCCCATTCTTAATGATGCTTTCACCGTGCTCTCCCAGAAAGTGGGTGGTGACAAGTGCATGGCATACTGTCTCATCTGTTCCAAAACACAAATATTAGGGTATGAGATTGATAACCATTTACCATTCATTGTTCCACAGTGAGAAATATTTATTGGATTTTTCAGATTGGTGCAACAGGTAAATCAAATATACTGGTGCCCGTTGCAATTTATTCCTTCAAAATACCTATAGAAACAACTGTGGGAGCTCTCACACAGAATCTTTGGTTTGTCATCTCTCTGTACTTATGTCTGGTTTAGGCAGCACACGATCCACATCTCCATTCAACAACCTGTAGTAGTATTCATGGAAATCTGTAGGAAACCCACCGTTCCATAGTAACACTCTTGTCTCTCATTTGCTGTGAATAGATCTTTAAATTTGCTGCTGCACTTTGTACTTTCGCGATGCAGTGGACCTGCTGTGCAGTTCCAATACTTCTGGCCATGTAATTTTATTTCTGTTAGCAGATGATTGAGGTCCTTAAGAAAGCACATATCTACTCAGACTCATGATAAAGTAATGTAACCACTCTTAACAAACTCCTCTAATGAGACGAGTGTTCAACGGAAACAATGGTATTGTCAGGAATGCCCCTAGGGAAGTGTTTTCTGTAAACATAATGATTTGGCAGGCAGGGTGGGGAATAATCTGCGGTTGTTTGCAGATGATGCTGTGATACAAGATGATTTAGACAACATTTATGGTTGTGTGTGTGTGTGTGTGTGTGTGTGTGTGTGTGTGTGTGTGTGTGTGTGTGTGTGAGACAGAGAGAGAGAGAGAGAGAGAGAGAGAGAGAGAGAGAGAGAGAGAGAGAGAGAGGGAGAGACAGAGAGAGAGAGAGAGAGAGAGAGAGAGAGAGAGAAGGATGTGTTAACGGTATTTTCAAATGACATGTAAGTTGTACATAGATGCTTTGGGAACTCGTATGGGAATCCCTGGAGAGAAAGCAATATTCTTTTTGAGGAACACTGTATAGAGAAATTTTGAGAACTGGCATCTAAAGCCGAATGCAGAATGATTCTACTGCCAGCAGCATACATTTTGCATATGAATTATAAAGATAAGCTATAAGATACTGGGGCTTACACAGACGCATATAGATATTCATTTCTACCTCACTCTTTATGCGAGTGGAAGAGGAAAGGGAATGACTAGTAGTGGTACAGGGTACATGCACACTACAGCTGCTGGTGGAATATGTATGTAGGTGTGGCCAGGCTCATAACAGGAGCTGTCATTCAATCTTGCTGTGACAGAAAAGTTTCTGGATCATGGTCGCCAGTGTCCATTTTCTCCTCGAGTTCAAAGACACTGCCAAGCCATGACTTCAACCCACAGGTGGACCTCCACAGCAGGGTGGAAGCACAAACACTGCTGTGCCTTGCTGATCTTAATTAGTTAACTCCACTTTTCACAAATCTATACATACACGACAAAGGGCACACACGGTTGGTTGGCCCACACCTACTGATTACTTAAAATATGTTTTTAACAATTACGAATGTCGTTCCTCGGCGTGAGAGATAATAAATGCATTTCAAGTTCTTGTTAAGTTTGATCACACTTATAACATTTCCAGTTATGTGTAATAGTATGTAATTAATTCGTAAGGACATAGTTTATAACCATGTTTTGGTGGAAATAGTTTAACTGTTCTTTACCATAGGGAGTCACATGCTGATTCTGGGCTCTGTACTGCACTACGTTACTTCAAATCTGATTTGTGACAAATATTAAATGGTGTCTCTGTACAGGTTGACTTGTCATTTTCCAGCTAAGTCTCTTTACTTTTGACTATTTTGGAGACTATGTCATTATTGTGACACAACATCACATTGCAGCTTAAGATATTTGTAGCACCAACATTCACAACTCAATTTTAGGACAGACACTGTGTACATATATTATTTTTGAGATGATATTGTCCCTTCTTTTATACCTCCATACAAAAATAGTATAGGTAATTTCCTCTATGTATCCACCTGACCCCAGGTAACACCATCCCTCCTATGGGTCCGTCTATGTCCCCCTCACTTCCATACATAAAATTGGGTTCACTGAACTTAAAAATTGAAACTATATCTCTTTCTGTGTCAAAAGTGTCTACATAGCATATTTAAGTTTTACTTGATACATGGGTTTCCTACTACTTTCCATTCTGTCACTCTTACTGTGTCTTTCACTGAGTCATACCTTCCCTCTATGTTATATTAACATTTAATAATGTGCTTTCTCTGATTCAAACTTAAGATTAACTACAGACTGTTCATTAAGACCTCATTTACTGTTACACATGGAAATGTTGTTATCCAGTTTGTTCTTATCAATAGAGTTGTGCACCACTCATTTTGAAATCATGAAGTAGTACTGAGAATACAGAAGTTTCCTTTAATTTGTTACTTTTCCTCTCAACTACTTTGTCATATACTAGGTATATATGTGATACAGCAGCTTTTCACTTTCCACTGAGAACACAACTATCTTTTTGTTAATCCCAATTGAAAAAAAACATTAAATTATCAAACTCAAAACCTTTATTTATTGTGTGTCAAACACTTTATGCCCAATTATGTAACATATGTATAACTATCAGCTTTTTCATACACTTTGACACGTATAAGGTTCACACACAAGTTAAAAGCATTTTCGTTTTGCATGTTGCTGCGGGTTTCTTTATCAATTGCCATTTTAATTTGTAGTTCACTGTTGCTATCTCAGTTTACATTTTGACATTTGGAGATAGTGAGTGGAGCTGTGGACGCTAGAAAGTGGAGTGCCAAATGGAATAATCTGAACATTTTCTTCTTGAGTTCAGTAGAGGGGTGACAGCAGTGAAGGCAGCCAGAAACATCTGCAACATACGTGGGGATAATGCTATTTATCAGAGCACAGCAAGAATATGGTTTTCTCGTTTAAAGGAGGACCATTTTCACATTAGTGACCCACTAAGTTCATAAAAATGCGAAGGCCTTCCTGAATATCATGGAAAGATTAATCCTCAGTGATGCATGCAAATGTATTCAAGATCTGGGTTATTGATGATCATGATCATTCCACCACTGTGCAAATTTTGCATGAAACAGAAAGGTTTCAAAATGAGGTGTATGAGTACCGCATGTCCGAAGTGAAAATCGCAAAAATCAGTTGGTGGCCATATCTATCTCTATTTGCTCATCATCAAGTGGCTCATGAAATACTGAACATTACAATTGTTGTGGGGTTAGGGGTCAAACCCGGGACTCCACATGGCAGACCTGAAGCTGGGACCCACCACACCGTATTTCGTCAGGAGGCCGAGCAAGTTCAAGAATTTTGAGAGACAGTGCAGAGTGATACAGCGGTATTCAGTAACATTGCTTTATTCAGCTAATTTACAGTATTTGATGGTGAAGCGTAGTGTCAGCGTGCTGCCCGCCCGATGTCCTGCAAGTCCAGCTGGCTCAGCAGACTCCTGGTATGCCGATGCCACTGCTGTTGTTATCAAGGCTGCCTGCCAACGGAACTTGGCCGCCGCTCTCCCGGTCACCACCCAGCGATGCGTAGCGCCTTGTGACTTTCTCTGCCCCATTAGGCCTGCTCTGTCTGACCAAGGGATGAAGGTGGATGTACTGGTGACCCGTGGCCCTCAGGCCACCGCTGCTCCCAACTAGTGACCTGACTCAAACCCACGCGCACCTGGATTCTGTGCTGAAATTTTCCGCTAATGGTGCTTGCCGGATGGCAACACCCACTGCCATCTCTGGCGCTGTCGTAGTGCTGCTCTGCTACCCTCAGGGTACGCCTCGCCCGGACCCAGTATGCCAGGTGGGAAGCAAACTTGGCAACTACACTAGAGTGGAACTGAGACCCTCCTGGACCTGCTGCAGACCTCTCTCACTGCCGTTTTTCAGGCAGACCATGCTATCTCCAAGTGGAAGGATGCCATTCTACCCTCCCCTGGCGTTGTGTCCCCCAATGCAGAATATAGCCCGAGCAACAACATAGAAACAAAGTACAAAATTTATACAGAATGCTTATAATATTGCTGCCAGACTGGCCACTATAAGCATAGAGCAGCACAGGTCTGTCCCGACGTTCCACTGACCTGGCAGACCCTGTCAAGCTAAACTTGCCCGTCTATTTATATTGGTTTCTCCCTTGCTTCTGACATAGTGTCAGAGAGAGACAGGAACAATTGTAGGGATAAATTCCTACAGGTCAGCCATTTACAAATATCCTCTCCTGGCTCTGGCCTAGTGCCCCACCTCATATATCCACTAACTAAGAGCAACGCTGCAGTTTCCTACCTTGTTGTTGCTCCACTCAAAACAAATCGTGCATGCAATACCGCTGTCGCAGCTCTGCGACGGCAGGTGCCATGTTTACCTTGCCTGGCCTGCTGCCTGTCGTCCGTTACGGCACTCTGCCAGCGGCCCCAGATTTCATCCCCCAACAGCGCCTTCATTGAATTTCGAAAAAATTTCCCTTTCCCTTGACTAGACTGACACTAGTGCAGCACTATCCTGGTGATGAACAATTGTGTCTGTATTCTAACATAAGGAAAAGAAAGGATTGGTTGGGGCCAAACAAAGGAGCAACATCCCATACAAAAATCTGCATGCTTTCACAAAAGATAATGTTATGCGTCTAGTGGGACGACGATGGTGGGTTGTATTATGAATTGCTTCCGCAAGATGTAACGGTGGTTGCTGACATTTTCTGTCAACAGAAAAGATGTCTTGCTTATACAGTCTAAGAACAGCAACCAGGAAGTCCACGTGAAGCAATACTGATCCATGAAAGAGCCTGCCTGCATTTCGTACAGTATTTTTTTGTCAGTCTAGCAAAAGTTGGGTTGGGAAGTCATGTCACACCCACCTTATTCACCTGATCTTGTGCCTCAGATTTGAGCCTTTTCCACTCTCTATCAAATAACTTTCATGGAACTTCCCTTTCGGGTTAAGAAAGTGTTCTGAACATGACTCAATGAATTCTTCACCAGAAAACCATGCCATTTCTATTTCGCAGAATCGAAAATTTCCCCAATGTTTGCTGTCCATCGTAAGCACTGAAGGATGATATATTATTGTACGCTGAAGTCTCTGTTATGTTTATTAAACCTATAGAAAAAGTATAAAAACTAATGCACCAGCTACATACCTGTGTTGGGGCCTAGCGCAATGGTTATCATATAAACATGACGTAGAAGGTTGTTGGATCAAAAAACGACAAATGAAACTTTTTTTCAATTTATAAATCCGATCAAAAGAATGTGATTATTATTTTTATTCAATTAATTCGTTTACACGTAATTTTTGATATTATTGTTTGTTTTATTTACCCTTATTTTTCTTTCTGTCATTCTTTTTTCTCCTGGAATCTGCCTGTGTCACCTATAATGTGGAAATAATTGTTAATGTGTGTGTGTCCGTCTCAAGTTGCTTCGTAGAGGTTAGCTTTAACCACCATAAACAAAGCAAGTGCGATTTTTAAATCTGCACAGATTGTTGATTGCTATTCTCTTTGATGCATTTCACATCATGGGGTTGTGGTTAGCTTAGGACACATTTTTGAATTCAGGGCTTTGTCTGCCATGGTTGTCATTTCTCACTTAGAATCAGCTGTCCATAGACCATCTCACATTTCCAACGTACCTGGAAGTGGCTGCCTCCGACATTACTCTGCATTAATTATTGCATAGTAATGAAGTAAAACAAATTAATATTTCCACTTTGACAGTTCTCTGCAATTTATTGCATAATTTGGTAAACCATAGTGTTTTTTCTGACATGCTCTGGTGGTTTCCGGTGATTAAGGGTGTCAGTGTGGTACTGGTGTGCAAGACTCACACTCCCTCTTGGCTGTCAAACTTACTTGGAGTTGCTTCGCCGATCATCTTTTCAGGATAGCCAGCTGTGATGTCCTGCACGACTTCTTCTCTGAATATAGGATGCTACATGGAGGAAATTTTTTATACTTTAAAATATTCTTGAGTGTACGGAGTTATTATAAAACTCAATCTCACTGTATTTTCATCACACACAACAGTTTCTGACAGACCGGAAGGTTTCAAGCTTACAAAAAATGTTTTAGTTGTATGAAAACTATCACATTAATTTTTCCATAAATACAGTCTACAAATCTCACAAAGTTTAACAAGACAACTGTCTGGACCTTACTTATTGATTCTTTCTCTTACATTCGTAATTGTCCCTTCTCTTCTTTCAACAACATCAAATGTTCACACAGTATGTTTCATGTCGCATGGAGTACGGCGCGTTTATTCCTTGAGCTGGATGTGTAACTATAGGCGACTACATGCCCACGCCGATCATCCGTCCCATACACGTCCGTCCTGCACACACACATAACTGTGGTGCAGTAGACACAGTTCTACTCATCTCTAAAATAACGCGTGTTCAAGACGGTGGAAATACGAGGGTCTCTAGAATTTACTCCGAAATTCCTTAGGCATTACAATGCCTTCCAGAATGCTGGAAGTTAGAAAAGTATAATTATTAAAATGTCATTATTTCAACACCCCCCCCCCCCCCCAATCAATTTAATAATTTCCTAAATTGCTCATAAAATTCACTATCCCCAGCTTTTAACACAGTCCATTGAAACGTGCACTCTTAGCTACTTTTGGTAAAATATGGGCCATTTGTTCCTCGGAGCTAATGTATTGAACATTCAGATGGCCTTTGTTGTATAGCTCTTGTGTAGAACGGATTTCACATCCACATGCTTCAGTCATCTATGTTCCCACTTCCGTAATTGACAGATTCTTCAAGAAGATGCTTAAGCCATGGGGTGTCTGTCATAGCTGTCGCCGAAGCTGGATATTCTGCTTCTATTTCCTAGTGAAACTCATCTGTCTCCTTGTCACCAGAAACAGTATTTTCAAACAAAAAACTATAAGAAAGTGAAGAAGACAGAAGATCTACAACATAACACAGTCAGAATCAACATAGCAGTAATAGCATTTAAAATTTCCTTTTTGTAACACCGGCCAACATCAAGTGTTCCTTTAATATATTAAAGAATTTATTTCAAAAATTTCTACTCTAATTCTGTTGGTTTATTTTGCTGTCTACTAAAATAGTTAAGTGATGCACTACGTCTGGTCACAGCTGTCATTATATACATTGAAAAACACATTAATTGTCCATCTGGTTTAAATTCATCCATTTGACCACACGCATCTCCACTGGATTTGACTTCCATCGATGTTCTCAGTGCTTACAGTCTTCCATGTTGAATCTTTTCAATAAGTATTCAATATGAACATAGTGACAAAGAAACATTTTGCCACTGTTGCTCTGCATATTTATTCTGAGGAATGATTTTGGTTCTCCAAGTTCTCACATTCGACATTTTAACTAGTTCTTAATGTAGGCGACTTTTTTTTTTACTATTACATCCAGCTGGAATATTATCTACTTATGGAAGCAAATTGAGTATAATGATCATCAATGATTTCAACATAGAGACATCTGCCAATTTTGGGTTGTCGAAACATGATTTCCTTCTAAAACTGTCAAAAGTTTTTTTTTAGTTTGCATACAAGACTTTTCTTAATCTTTACACCAGGTCTCAATGCAGGGATCAATTTTGTACATCTGTTTGTTCCATAAATGAATTATGTTCCTTCACCACACTAAGGAGCATTCTTAGTGTTGTGAATTGAGCAAGTGGAGTATAGTCATATCTCTTTCAATATTTCCAGACATGTCTATTTTTACTTTGAACATCCTCTTACTGTCAGTGATACTTTTATTTGCTGTAAGTGGTGCATAAGTCAAAGTTCCATTAGATGACTGAGAGCCAGTTTTTCCTTGATTGCTTTTTTTCCATTCTTCTTCTACTTCTTCTTCATGATGCCTAACCTGAACGTCTTCAGACTTCTGAGGTAAGTTTTCCCACGAATATTTTTGCATTCAAGGGAAACACTGCATAATCCTTGAAAAACATAATTTTCTTGTTATTCTATTGCTTTTCCGCAAAAGTTTCTGCTGGCTTCCACTTCTTCTGACATTGTGGGCCTTGAGTTCCCTTCAACAGTTTACACAAAATCAAGGACTTCAAAACAGAACTAACTTTGAGGAAACTGAAGAATGTTCTCAATTACATTGTTCACTTGAATGGTCTTCTTCAAGATCCAATCATCATTGCTTTCACCTACAAATAGAACCTTATCTTTTTCAAAAATTACATCTCTCCCAAATACAACTTTGTGTTGCTTGGCGCACTATATTCTGTGGCTAATTAGACAGTTTCCAGTCACAAAACATTTTAATGCGCTAGTTCCTTTTCAATACTTTCCTTGGAATGTGCCACTATGCAACACACCCAAAGTCATATTTGTTAAATTTGGCTTTCTTCCATCCGATAGCATTTCTAGAATTTCTGCATCTAAAACTGAAGTATAACTACGGTTAATGATAAAAGTATCTGCCAGTAACTTTTGACTAAAATTGCTTTCAAACTTCGCGTCCAAGAATTGTGCAATGAGCCTTTTCAATGACAGTATGATTTAGTCGCTCTGCCACTCCATTTCGTAAATGACTTTGCAAATATACTCATGACCGTTGTCACTTTTAAATCTCCTGATTTTCAGCAAATACATACTTTGGAAATACGAAGCAAGTATTGTTACCAATATTGTATCGACCACTGTGCCATACAGTTCAGTGAGCTGACACATGGGTATTATATACTGTAGGACTGAAAGTTTCGGAGTGTTTTTCTCGTGAGTGGCTAGCCATCTGGCCGTATGGCTGGGGCATTGTAACTCTATGGGGTAGTGCTGCCAACACATGCCATCCCACTCTTAACTTCATTTCCCAACCCTCGCACTCCCCTTGTTAGTGTGTGTATATACACAATTGAATCATTTCTGTGAGCTGCAGCTATAGCTATCACCCTTTTGAATTGAACCTGCTGAATTTTTAAAAACAAGCATCATCCAGCCATTTATAGTTTATGCACTGACAATTAATTATTTAGTGAACCTGACACTAGAAGAGCACCTTTTAGTTTTAATTTGAAATTCCAGTCCACAAACTATGCTTTCAACATAAATTTCTCCAACCTTTATTCTTATTTGATTCACCAGTTTGTTCACATCCATCAAAGAACAGATTAATTAACTAAATATCCTGTTACCCTCAAATCTAGAAACCAATCCACTTTGCCACCTGGAAAACTTCCAGTAACAGCTGAGAAAGAAAAATTATTTTCATTTCTGTTTATTTTTTGGAGAGATTTAGCTAAATTTGCAGAACTATACCTCTATGCTTTTGTGGCAATCTAACATTGTATTTTTCCCCAATAATGGCATTGTTTCCCACGTCTGTAACACATATATTGGGTTGTTACATAAGTTTGTTGCATTTTTCTGTACGTTTGATAAACACAACAGATACACATACACACCCTACTCATCCATAATATATTCTCCATCACTATTTACAACAGTCTATCAATGCTGAAATAACTTTTTGATTCCATGACTGTAGACATCGAGTGGTTTTGAGGTGAAGAACTCGTCGAGCCATGGTAGGAGCACCTTTTGCATCCGGCAAAGCTTAGCTTGAAGTTTGTTCGATATAGAGCAGGAAAAACTGAGGGTGCAAGATCAGTTGAATAAGGTGAGTGCAGAATGACCTCCCAATCCAATTCCAGTATAAAGTTTTTGGTCAGTCTAGCAGAATGGGCGTGGGCATTATCGTGGAGTAGCATCACTTTTCGCAGTCTGCCTGGTCGTTGTCCTCGAATTGCGTCCACAAGATGTCTCAGTTACTGACAATAAATATCATCAGTGATGGTTACATCTCAGGGAAGCAATCTGTACTACACCACACCATCAGTGTTCAACTGGATGCATAATATTATGGATGCATGCAGGCTTTTATATGGGGAGTTGCTGCTTTGTATGGGGGCAACCATTCTTTTCTTTTCCTTATGATCTTAAGATAAAGACACCATTTCTTGTCACCTATAAAGCTATAACAATACAAGTTAGGAATGGTCAACGTTGCTTTCAAGCAAACTGATCACGAACAATGAGAAAAGCACATACATCCACCTGCTGATTTATGTGTTTTCGGCTTAGAGCATGTGGTACCTTTTTGCAACCTTCTCCATTGCATGCAAATGTCGCACGATGGTAGAATGATCACAGTTAATAACATTTGCCAGTTCTCGAGTTTCCTGACATTGATTATTGTGGGTTAATGTGTTTAAACAATCTTTATGAAACTTTGACTGTCTTCCTGAATGTGCTGAATCACTAATATCAAAATGATCCTTCTTAAAACAAGAAAACTGCATTCTTGCCATGATCTGTCTCATGGAATTATCCCCCTCCCACATGTGGCGTGAATGTTTCTGACTGCCTCCGTAGCTGTCATTCCTATTGAACTGTAATAGAAGAATACATAAGAAATGTTTAGATTTCTCCACTAGGCACTCCATTTTCTAGTGTCCGACACCTCCACTCATTATCTCTATATAACAAAATGACAATATGTGAACTCATATAGCAACAGTGAATACAAAGTACAAAATGACAACTCCTAGCATCCACAATATCAACTAAAATTCTTATTGTAGACAAAGCTTTAACTGCATCATACATAGCTTGAGACTTGGTTGTCTCTGAATACAGCCCCTTTGACCGATGCGGTCAGTTGCTGCGACGTAGGGGCTATCAGTTACGGTCCATTGTTACCGTGAATGTAGAAGGTGTGCGTCTTTTCGATGAATCAACACCTTTAAGAAATTCGGTTCCAATTCCTCACTTGAGAAGGTATTCAGAGCAGTAACAACTACTTCGGATTCTGGTGGAATTGTTTGTAAGAAACCGCATACTATATCAGTTCCTCCAATATTATCATCCGATCCTTCAAATTACCCATTAACTTACGAAACTCCAAAAAATTAATTTCAAGAGTTATTGTCATTTGCATTAATCTTTAAAGGTCGTTCTTAATAAAAGCCATACCTTTCAGCTCAAATGTTTGAATTAATGTATTTCTTATTTTTGGTGTAGGCCTACGCCAAGCAACTTTGTGAAATTCTTTGGATTACTTGAGACTTACACTTCTTATCGGTTTTGCCAAGCTTTCCCAGAAGAGTTTTCTTCCATGCACACTATTCAGCTGTCTCAGCCATGTCCATGTATCTCTTTCACACAAAACTCACTTCCAGCTCATATAGAAGTATTTCAGTCATAAATTTTCAGTTGCTAAAGTTCTTCCCATTAAACAACAGTACCTTGTATTCCTCTTCTTCTTGAGCCATGACTCTAAATAGGTAATGGATTAATTTTTTCCACCATTATTTGTTGTACTGCAACACCTGGCACCTGGGTCCATGACCAGTTGCTAAGAAAATAACAGTTATTTAGGATAAGTAATTTCAACTCGTTACTTCACACAATTTACAATTACAACCATGGGACAACAATGAAGACAAAATATAAACAGAGCAAAGAAACACAGAAAAAACACATAAAAAGGCAAAGAGAAAGTAACTCAAAGGATTATTATTACATTATCATCATTTCAACACACTTTGTATTAGATAGGAAACTCCATGTCCAAACAATGAACAATGGCACCATTTAACCAAGATACAGAACAGCCTGCCACCACAAGTAAAAAACATAGCCTTGACTTTAGAAATCTGAAGTCATTAACTGATCATTGCTCTGAATTGTGTGAATTTTTGGTACATATGTGTACAGTGAAATATCAAACAAGCTGCAAGTGCATGAACGATTTTTATAAAATTAATAATCACTGTGAATGAGACTTTTATACAATGTGTAGCTATCTCCATACTGTGGTCTTTGTCCATGTTTGTACTGTATTGTAACACTCTTTTGGTCTCCTTCAACTATTATTTATGCTACTTGTCAACTCAGATTATACAACCTAGGCATAGCAAAAATTGTCATTTTAACAGCCCTGGACATCTGCTGCCGTTTAGCTTATGGAATCTTCTTCTTGATATAGTTATGAAGTGTAGTGGTATGACCGAGAGGGAATTTGTTCTCGCTTGATATGGCAAATAACTATATGACATTGTTTGTCATCTATCTTGATATATACACTCCTGGAAATTGAAATAAGGACACCATGAATTCATTGTCCCAGGAAGGGGAAACTTTATTGACTCATTCCTGGGGTCAGATACATCACATGATCACACTGACAGAAAAACAGGCACATAGACACAGGCAACAGAGCATGCACAATGTCGGCACTAGTACAGTGTATATCCACCTTTCACATCAATGCAGGCTGCTATTCTCCCATGGAGACAATCGTAGAGATGCTGGATGTAGTCCTGTGGAACGGCTTGCCGTGCCATTTCCATCTGGTGCCTCAGTTGGACCAGTGTTCGTGCTGGACGTGCAACCACGTGAGACGACGCTTCATCCAGTCCCAAACATGCTCAATGGGGGACAGATCCGGAGATCTTGCTGGCCAGGGTAGTTGACTTACACCTTCTAGAGCACATTGGGTGGCACGGGATACATGCGGACGTGCTTTGTCCTGTTGGAACAGCAAGTTCCCTTGCCGGTCTAGGAATGGTAGAACGATGGGTTTGCTGACGGTTTGGATGTACCGTGCACTATTCAGTGTCCCCTCGACGATCACCAGAGGTGTACAGCCAGTGTAAGAGATCGCTCCCCACACCATGATGCCGGGTGTTGGCCCTGTGTGCCTCGGTCGTATGCAGTCCTGATTGTGGCGCTCACCTGCACGGCGCCAAACACGCATACGACCATCATTGACACCAAGGCAAAAGCGACTCTCATCGTTGAAGACGACACGTCTCCATTCGTCCCACCATTCACGCCTGTCGCGACACCACTGGAGGCACGATGCACGATGTTGGGGCGTGTCCGGAGCAAGTATGGTTGGTCTGACACATCGGTGTGAATGTGTTCTTTTTTCCATTTCCAGGAGTGTATATAAGGCTGTAAAAATGAATTTTACTACAGATGTTTTCCCCAGTATTCAGTAAATCAGTATCTCCTGGCGTAATGGTGTACATTAGAGGTGACAAGAAAATAACGTAACTGATAGAAATAACTGGTTATTGAGAAGTAGCAGTTACTGTGATAAGGGCTCATCTGATACTAGCAGTTACTTAAATAACAGTGCTTTGCGCCACCTGTTTACAGAAGATCATACTATGCTTTCACGTCAACTAATCTGAGATCTGGCTATGATAGAGAGGGATATGTCATCTGGAAGAGGTTCTACATGTCATGGAAATAACAGAGACTATGCGCCATCTATTAATACAACTATGTGTTATTTTGTGCGCTCTCACTACTTTCAGCACAAAAACTAAATAAAGTTAATGTCAGAGTGGTTGCTGATAGGAGCAAACTTAAAGGCATTGTACATGTACTAGAGTTCCCTTGCGTCATTAGTTTGGTCAGTTAGTACAAATAAAGCAATTGGAGCGACAATGGAAATAACTGTCAGAGGTTGTTATTTTTCTCTAGCTGTTATTATTCTCTCTAAGTTTCATTCTCTGACACTTAACACGCTACCACTACAGGTAACCCAGTGACATTTCCGGAGAGAATAGTTACTGGAGTGAGCAAAATATTTTTGTACCGCTATGGAAATAACTATCTAGAACCCCCAGTGTCCAGCAGTTGACAACTAATGGGATTCTATTCTTTCCATTTCTTGTAATTCCTGAAACAGTTGACCTTCTATCTGGCCTTCGGTTGTGTTAGAGGGTATTGTTAATGGTTTTTAGGGTTTTACACATATTGAAATATTTGAGCATTGTAGGTGATCTAAAAATGGAAAATAGTGGAGTACCTTCTCAAAGAATACCATATCCCCAATGCCTAGCTGGACCATTATGATGAAAAAACGCTGCTGCTGTATGTAATTAGTGTATCTGATCAACTTGAGTACAAAAAAACTTGTGTAATTTCATAAAACTTGTCTTTGTGGCTTTACTAAGAAAAATGAGCTTTCTCAATTTGTACATATACACTGCAAATGGACTTTTTTTATTTAATTAATTATTGGCTACTGATTTTGAATCATTTTCCACATAGTATTGAGCACATCAGTTTTATACAGGGAAATTGTACAATGGAATATTTACACTTCACACACAAGTATGGAAAATTAACCATTTGATCGCAGCATAGATGGAATGAATACAGGTATGCTTACAACAATAGTCAGATCAGGTACTTTGTCAGGAGCATTCAAATAAAAATATAGATTTACTTATATTAGGGTCTACTTGTACTTGGGCATTCTACATGAAATTTTTTGAATAATATATGCTCTTTCTGTTTTGAAAGAGGCCAAGGGAGTTCATTTTGGCCCTTTGGCCCTTTATTTTAAGTGCTCATCTATCTCGTTCATGAATTAGTATAATATATATTCAAATAATGGAAAATCCTGGATAGAATGTAACAATATTACGAGAAAGAAAGCTGCTACTCACTATCTAGCGGAGATGCTGTGTCGCTGATACACACAACAACGACTCTCACAATTCACACACACACACACACACACACACACACACACACACACACACACACACACACACACACACACACACACACACACATCAACATTGCATGATGGGAGTGGCAACTGGGTGGGGGTATGGAGGATACTGGGGCAGGGAGGGAGGGTGGAAGTGATGTAGAGTAAAGTGCTGCAGGTTAGACCACGGGCAGGGGAGAGGTGGGGAGGGTGGCAGAAGTAGCAGAAACGGAGGGAAATAAAAAGACTGGGTGTGGTGGTGGAATAATGGCTGCATAGTGCTGGAACGGGTGCAGGGAAAGTGTGGGATGGATGAGAACAGTGACTAATGAAGGTTGAGACCAGGAGGGTTATGGGAATATCGGATGTATTGCAGGGAAAGTTCCCACCTGCACAATTCAGAAAAGCTGGTGTTGGTGGGAAGGATCTATATAGCACACACTGTGAAGCAGTCATTGATATATCATGTTTGGCAGCATGTTCAGCAACAGGGTGGTCCACTTGTTTCTTGGTTGCAGTTTGTTGGTGACCATTTGTGTGGACAGACAGCTTGTTGGTTCTCATTCCTACATAGAATGCAGCACAGTGGTAGCAACTTAGCTTGTAAAGCACATGACTAGATTCACAGGTAGGCCTGCCTTTGATGGGATTAGTGGTGATGGTGCCTGACCTGGAGTAGGTGGTGGCAGGAGAATGTATGGATGTAGGTGTGTTACAGAGGTATGAACCATGAGGTAAGGGGTTGGGAGCAGGGGTTGTGTAAGGATGGGTACATTATGCAGGTTCGGTGGATGACAGAATACCATGTGAGGCATGGGAAGGATAGTGGTCTGGATACTTCTCATTTCAGGCCATGACAAGAGGTAATCAAAACCCTGGCATAGAGTGTAATTCAGTTTCTCCGGTCCTGAGTGGTGCTGAGTTATGAGGGGCATGGTCGTCTGTGGTCAGACAGTGGGATTTTGGGAGGTGGTGGGAGACTGAATAGATAAGGCACGCAAGATTTGTTTTTATACAAGGTTGGGGGGATAATTATGGTCAGTGAAGCCTTTAGTGAGATATTTAGATTGGGGCTGCTCATCACTGCAGATGCAGTGACCGAGTGGGGATAGGCTATATGGAAGGGACTTCTTGGTATGGAATGGATGGCAATTGTTGAAGTGGAGGTATTGCTGGTGGTTAGTAGGTTTGATATGGACGGAGGTACTGATGTAACCACATTTGAGGTGGAGGTCAACATCTAGGAAGGTAGATTGTTGGGTTGAGTAGGACCTTGTGAAGCAAATGGGGGAGAAGTAGTTGAAGTTCTGGAGGAATGTGGATTGGGTATCCTTATCCTCACTCCAGATAGCAAAGATGTAATCACTGAATCTGAACCAGGAGTGGGGTTTAGGATTCTCTGTTTTTAGGAAGGGTTCGTTTATATGGCCCATGAATAGGTTGGCATTAGATGGTGCTATGAGGGTGCCCATAGCCATACCCTGAATTTGTTTGTGGGTAATGCCTCCAAAGCAGAAGAAATTGTGTGTGAGGATAAACTTGTCATGGTGACTAGGTTGTTGGTTTGGAATCTGTCAATCTTTGGGAAAGGGAGTGTTCAATAGCAGGAAGGCTATGGGCATTAGGAACATTAGTGTACAGGGAGGTGGCACCAATAGTGAGAAGCATGGCACTTTGTGGTAAAGAGTCAGGAACTGTGGAGAGTCAGTGAAGGAAATTGTTCAAATGCCTCTGAGCACTACGGGACTTAACTTCTGAGGTCATAAGTCCCCCAGAATTTAGAACTACTTAAACCTAACTAACCTAACGACATCACACATATCCTTGCCCGATGCAAGATTCGGACCTTCAACCATAGCGGTCGCGCGGTTTCAGACTGTAGTGCTTAGAACCGCTCGGCCACTCTGGGTGGCTGGAGGAAATGGTTGGTGTCTTTTAAATAGGAAGGTATGTTAGGGGTAATAGATTGTAGGGGTTGGTCTATGAGAGCAGCAATTCTCTCAGTAACCGGCCACAATGGGGCGTCTTGGGTGATTAGGTTTATGGACTTTAGGAATCATGTAGAAGGTAGGATTTATTAGTGGAGTGAGAGAGTTGAGCAGAGGCATCGACTCCAGGGAGAGGCTCTGAGATGGGCATAAGGATTTGAGTAGTGACTGGAGATCTTGCTGGATTACTGGAATGGGGTCGCTGTGGCAAGGTTTGTAGATAGAACGGAGGGGTATCTGTTGAGAGGCCAGACAAACATGTGGTTCCTGAAGAGGGGCAGCAGCCTTTTCAGTAGTTGCAGGGGCAACAGTCTGGATGATTGACTGATCTGGCCTTGCAACATTAACCAAAACGGCCTTGTTGTGCTGGTACTGGGAAAGGCTGAAAGCAAGGGGAAACTACAGCCGTAATTTTTCCTGAGGACATGCAGCTTTACTGTATGATTAAATGATAATGGCGTCCTCTTGGGTAAAATATTCTGGAGGTAAAATAGTCCGCCATTTGTATCTCCAGGCGGGGACTACTCAGGAGGACGTCATTATTAGGAGAATGAAAACTGGCGTTCTACGGATCGGAGCGTGGAATGTTAGATCCTTTAATCGGGAAGGTAGGTTAGAAAATTTAAAAAGGGAAATGGATAGGTTAAAGTTAGATATAGTGGGAATTAGTGAAGTTCTGTGCAGGAGGAACAAGATTTTTGGTCAGGTGAATATAGGGCTCTAAATACAAAATCAAATAGCGGTAATGCAGGAGTAGGTTTAATAATGAATAAAAAAATAGGAGTGCGGGTAAGCTACTACAACCAGCATAGTGAACGCATTATTGTGGCCAAGATAGACAGAAACCCCATGCCTACTAGAATAGTATAATTTATGTGCCAACTAGCTTTGCAGATGATGAAGAAATTGATGAAATGTAGGATGAGATAAGAGACATTACTCAGGTAATGAAGGGAGACGAAAATGTAATAGTCATTGGTGACTGGAATTCGTCAGTAGGAAAAGGGAGAGAAGGAAACATAGTGGGTGAATATGGATTGGGGCTAAGAAATGAAAGAGGAAGCCGTCTGGTAGAATTTTGCACAGAGCATAACTTAATCATAGCTAACACTTGATTGAAGAATCATAAAAGAAGGTTGTATACATGGAAGAATCCTGGAGATACTAAAAGGTATGAGATAGATTATTTAATGGTAAGACAGAGATTAAGGAATCTAGTTTTTAATTGTAGTAGATTTCCAGGGGCAGATGTGGACACTGGCCATAATCTATTGGTTATGACCTGTAGATTAAAACTGAAGAAACTGCAAAAAGGTGGGAATTTAAGGACATGGGATCTGGATAAGCTGAAAGAACCAGAGGTTGTACCGAGTTTGAAGGAGAGCATAAGGGAACAATTGGCAGGAATGGGGGAAAGAAATACAGCAGAAGAAGAATGGGTAGCTCTGAGGGATGTAGTATTGAAAGCAGCAGAGGATAAAGTAGGTAAAATGACGAGAGCTGCTAGAAATCCTTGGGTAACAGAAGAAATATTGAATTTAATTGATAAAAATGCAGTAAATGACGGAGGCAAAAAGGAATACAAAAGGTCTCAAAAATGAGATTGATAGGAAGTGCAAAATGGCTAAGCAGGGATGGCTAGAGGGCAAATGTAAGGATGTAGAGGCGTATCTCACTAGGGGTAAGATAGATACTGCCTACAGGAAAATTAAAGAGACCTGTGGAGAAAAGAGAACCACTTGTATGAATATCAAGAGCTCAGATGGAAACCCAGTTCTAAGCAAAGAAGGAAAGGCAGAAAGGTGGAAGGAGTATATAGAGCGTCTATACAACGGCGATGTACTTGAGGACAATATTATGGAAATGGAAGAGGATGTAGATGAAGATGAAATGGGAGATAAGATACTGCGTGAAGAGTTTGACAGAGCACTGAAAGACCTGAGTCGAAACAAGGCCCCAGGAGTAGACAACATTCCATTAGAACTACTGACAGCCTTGGTAGAGCCAGTCATGACAAAACTCTACCAGCTGGTGAGCAAGATGTGTGAGACAGGCGAAATACCCTCAGACTAAAAAAAGAATACAATAATTCCAATCCCAAAGAAAGCAGGTGCTGACAGATGTGAAAATTACCTAACTATCAGTTTAATAAGTCACAGCTGCAAAATACTAACGCGCATTCTTTACAGACGAATGGAAAAACTGGTAGATGCGGACCTCGGAGAGGATCAGTTTGGATTCCGTAGAAATGTTGGAACACGTGAGGCAGTACTGACCTTATGACTTATCTTAGAAGAAAGATTAAGAAAAGGCAAACCTACGTTTCTAGCATTTGTAGACTTGGAGAAAGCTTTTGACAATGTTGACTGGAATACTCGCTTTCAAATTCTTAAGGTGTCAGGGGTAAAATACAGGGAGCGAGAGGCTATTTACAATTTGTACAGAAACTAGATGGCAGTCATAAGAGTCGAGGGGCATGAAAGGGAAGCAGTGGTTGGGAAAGGAGTGAGACAGGGTTGTAGCCTCTCCCCGATGTTATTTAATCTGTATATTGAGCAAGCAGTAAAGGAAACAAAAGAAAAATTCGGAGTAGGTATTAAAATTCATAGAGAAGAAGTAAAAACTTTGAGGTATGCCGATGACATTGTAATTCTGTCAGAGACAGCAAAGGACCTGGAAGAGCAGTTGAACGGAATGGACAGTGTCTTGAAAGGAGGATATAAGATGAACATCAACAAAAGCAAAACGAGGATAATGGAATGTAGTCAAATTAAATCGGGTGATGCTGAGGGAATTAGATTATGAAATGAGACGCTTAAAGTAGTAAAGGAGTTTTGCTATTTAGGAAGTAAAATAACAGATGATGTTCGAAGTAGAGAGGGTATAAAATGTAGACTGGCAATGGCAAGGTAACCATTTCTGAAGAAGAGAAATTTGTTAACATCGAGTATAGATTTATGTATCAGGAAACCGTTTCCGAAAGTATGGAGTGTAGTCACGTATGGAAGTGAAACATGTACGATAAATAGTTTGAACAAGAATAGAATAGAAGCTTTCGAAATGTGGTGCTACAGAAGAATGCTAAAAATAAGGTGGATAGATTACGTACCTAATGAGGAGGTATTGAATAGAATTGGGGAGAAGAGCAATTTGTAGCACAACTTGACTAGAAGAAGGGATCCGTTGGTAGGACATGTTTTGAGGCATCAAGGGATCACAAATTTAGCATTTGAGGGCAGCGTGGAGGGTAAAAATCGTAGAGGGAGACCAAGAGCTGAATACACTAAGCAGATTCAGAAGGATGTAGGTTGCAGTAGGATCTGGGAGATGAAGAAGCTTGCACAGGACAGAGTAGCATGGAGAGCTGCAGCAAACCAATCTCAGGACTGGAGACCACAACAACAACAATAACAAAACATTTTTCGCAAGCTCGGAACCTTCTGGTCCGTCAGAAACTATCACATTCATTTTTCCATAAATACAGTCTACAAATCTCACAAAATTTAACAAGACAACCGTCTGGACCTTACAAAAGTAAGAGAAAGAATGAATAAGTAATTGTTCCTTCTTGTCTTTCAACAACATTCAAATATTCACAAATAAAGTTTGACATCGCACTGAGACGGCGCGTTTGTTCCTTGAGCTGGACGTGTAACTCCTTACAAATGGAAGGCCTCAGACATGGCCAACCGATTCGGCTCAAATTTGGCAGTCGCTTGTGTACAACCTAAAAAGGAGGAATCTAAGATATTTTAGGTAACTGGCTGGGAATCTGAGAACCCGGGTTCGAATCGCGAGGAAACCCAGTGGATGTTATTATTTTCGTTTGTATTTTTCCATATCTCAACTGATAGGAATAGGAGGGTTAATAAGGTAAGTAAATCTATAAGGAACGATAAAAATAAGGTAGGCAAATAAATTTCTGAAACTTCTTGGGGTAGTAAACAACTAAAATGTTACTCCAGGTCACTTTAGAATGGCTCTTCCAGTCACTGATACGTGTCCTCATTTTTCGTCGAACAACGAGATGGGTGGTACTTGTCACATAAAAATTTGAAACAAATATACTCACGGCACCAAGAACATCTAATGAATTCAATCTTTCGAAAGCTACACTGTTCCTTCCCAAGAGTAGGTGGAAAACAAACTTGGTTTACATTTCAAAATGTCTTTTTCGGGAATTAATTTTGATGCGTACCACGCATACGATATCATTGCGTGAAAAATCGGTGCTGAAAGTTGGTTATGAATTATGTTGTAAATAGTTATTGTATCCGTGCAGTTGTCCAATTCCCACTGGGTTTCTAGAAGCACACTGCAATCCTGAAGAATGGAAATAAAGTTTTTAACCTGGCGATCGAAATCAACATCACACAGCTCGTACACAGGTGTACAGTTGGGCGGTATTACTTTTACCGTGCACGTCGGCTGACCCTCGCCATCTATAATCATTGTGTCATATAATATAGCATTACTTTGTCCACTCCAGGAATCCACTACTAGAAAAAACTTGCTATCAGAAACGTATGGTCTTAAAACATTCTCAAGAAATGTTCTGTAAATCACATTCGTCAGTTTGGAGAAGGTAATGTAAACATTTTTCAACGAGTCGGTTAAACGGTTGACCTCTTCTATAACCTGAGGACCAAATGTAACATTCGTTTCTTGTAAACATAGGAAAACCTTACGTAACAGATTTCCAGAGGCTGTAGTGGCATGTTGCGCCGTGTACGAATGTCTTACTAGGTTTTTACTACCAACTGCGACAAGGATTAGTTTTTCTCCCTTATGCGATAACGTGCGTCGAATGTTCACCCAATACTCGCATCCTGTATGACCGGTGTTGATCACGTAATCACTATTAAAACCGCTCATAAGTTACGCCGTTTGCCTGTTGAAAAGAGCTCCCACTTTCTGTATATCTTCTATATTTTGTACTTCCTTATGAGAGACGTATTTAGTGACGCGCCGTTGACGAATTTTATACCCCGATCTGAAATTTTTTGCCCAAGATAATGATGCAGCAGACGTAGAATCCTTGTTGGCCGTATATTGAAGCGCTGCACCTGCAGCCCTCTCCTGAAGTATTCTCGCTGTTACATTCTCGTTACGTCAACAAGATTCGACAATTCGGTCGTATGTCCACATATTTATCGCCTGGTATTTGTCGTATCTTGTCCCTCCTTTAACGATATCACTTTTCCACAATTTCAAGTCCTTCTTCCGTTCCAGGGCTGTTGTTGCTCCATTCTTTTGCAGTGTTTGTAAGTTCAAATTTGGATGATTCATGGCTAGCGCTACCGCCTTAACTTTTACTTCAAGGGGTATAGAGCTGTAGTTAAGTCGTTTAGTAACCGGTTTGTGATACTCATCGGGAACGGATGAAGCACATATTCCCAGTGACGTGGAGATTTCTGAAGTGTTATGACAATTTAGCGATTCACTAGTCGGGATATCTTCCACTGAATCACCTTCTGCTTCGTCTTCATCGTATAGTACCTCAGTATCAAGAAAAGTCATTTCGTTCGTCACCACCAAATATCTCTCGACCATAGCCTTTTCTATCAACCTGGAACGCCGAGAAACAGACCTGGCTGATTCCGGTAGTGCGTTGATAATGCATCTGTATTTTGCAAACCAAAATACAGTGACAGTAACTTCCCGCTTGCCATCGTCTGTGACAGGCTCCCAACTATATATTACAACGCTAGTCGAAGGGTGTACATCCTCCGTTACTCAGATTATGCACCTGAAAGATATGACAACAAATAATAACTAGTTACTACGGCATAAACAGACGAGCTAATTTCTACAAACTACACTCCTGGAAATTGAAATAAGAACACCGTGAATTCATTGTCCCAGGAAGGGGAAACTTTATTGACCTATTCCTGGGGTCAGATACATCACATGATCACACTGACAGAACCACAGGCACATAGACACAGGCAACAGAGCATGCACAATGTCGGCACTAGTACAGTGTATATCCACCTTTCGCAGCAATGCAGGCTGCTATTCTCCCATGGAGACGATCGTAGAGATGATGGATGTAGTCCTGTGGAACGGCTTGCCATGCCATTTCCACCTGGCGCCTCAGTTGGACCAGCGTTCGTGCTGGACGTGCAGACCGCGTGAGACGACGCTTCATCCAGTCCCAAACATGCTCAATTGGGGACAGATCCGGAGATCTTGCTGGCCAGGGTAGTTGACTTACACCTTCTAGAGCACGTTGGGTGGCACGGGATACATGCGGACGTGCTTTGTCCTGTTGGAACAGCAAGTTCCCTTGCCGGTCTAGGAATGGTAGAACGATGGGTTCGATGACGGTTTGGATGTACCGTGCACTACTCAGTGTCCCCTCGACGATCACCAGAGGTGTACGGCCAGTGTAGGAGATCGCTCCCCACACCATAATGCCGGGTGTTGGCCCTGTGTGCCTCGGTCGTATGCAGTCCTGATTGTGGCGCTCACTTGCACGGCGCCAAACACGCATACGACCATCATTGGCACCAAGGCAGAAGCGACTCTCATCGCTGAAGACGACACGTCTCCATTCGTCCCTCCATTCACGCCTGTCGCGACACCACTGGAGGCGGGCTGCACGATGTTGGGGTGTGAGCGGAAGACGGCCTAACGGTGTGCGGGACCGTAGCCCAGCTTCATGGAGACGGTTGCGAATGGTCCTCGCCGATACCCCAGGAGCAACAGTGTCCCTAATTTGCTGGGAAGTGGCGGTGCGGTCCCCTATGGCACTGCGTAGGATCCTACGGTCTTGGCGTGCATCCGTGCGTCGCTGCGGTCCGGTCCCAGGTCGACGGGCACGTGCGCCTTCCGCCGACCACTGGCGACAACATCGATGTACTGTGGAGACCTGACGCCCCACGTGTTGAGTAATTCGGCGGTACGTCCACCCGGCCTCCCGCATGCCCACTATACGCCCTCGCTCAAAGTCCGTCAACTGCACATACGGTTCACGTCCACGCTGTCGCGGCATGCTACCAGCGTTAAAGACTGCGATGGAGCTCCGTATGCCACGGCAAACTGGCTGACAGTGACGGCGGCGGTGCACAAATGCTGCGCAGCTGGCGCCATTCGACGGCCAACACCGCGGTTCCTGGTATGTCCGCTGTGCCGTGCGTGTGATCATTGCTTGTACAGCCCTCTCGCAGTGTCCGGAGCAAGTATGGTGGGTCTGACACACCGGTGTCAATGTGTTCTTTTTTCCATTTCCAGGAGTGTACATACAGCACTCGTCATATGTTACTTACAGAATAACACTGTATTCATTCACGAAACTTATTTCATTCGGCACATTAATGATGGAAAAATCACTACTGTATCCGCCAGGATCGCGGCAGCCTAATGGCGGAAAACAACTCTTTCCGATTTACGTCTATAAGGCTCGTGCTGGACACCTTCTCTCTTCCAGATTCACAACTATGATATGACGAAGAGGCAACCGGGACAACATAATTCTCCCCGCGTGCATTCTGTCCCGAGCCTCGCTGTAAACAAGCGTCGCGCGGTTGGCTGTCTGTGATCCCTCGTGAGGAATTCGAAGCACTCTTACAAGGGGAGGCCGCCAATTGTGAAATTCAGATTCAATTCATACTGCGCATAATAAAAGCTCATGGCCAGAGGTACTATGTGGGAAAGCACCAAGATGTACTTCTCAGACGTCGTCGAGAAAATCGACAGTTAAAAGAAACTGTTGCGGTGAAATACTCACTACGATTGATAGTTTTCTACAGCGTCGTGGCGCAGCGGTAAGCTCTCGGGTTCGGGTTCGTAATTCAGAAGTTCGCCGGATCGAATCTCGCGCCATGCAACCATTTTTTTTTAGTATTTGTTTTTTGTAATTCAAATGTGTGTACATACACACAATATATATATATATAATTCCCAGCAATCAGTTGCAACAATTATGCATATAATAAGTTGTTGAAAGTCGTTTGTCGTGGAAAAACTGGCAACTTCGAACATCATTATGTTTTCCGCAAACAAAGTTGTATTTCATTAATGTTATTAATTGTCTTCATAATGTTAACCAAGTATAGTTAATGGAAGACGTAGAAACGATATTCCGAAACGAATACGTATAGCATAAATCAAACGTTCGAATTAGAATACAAACCCCACGTACACAAATTTGCTGTGGCAGGTATGAAATATAAACTCCGTTACTCGCTCGTTACACTCGAAGGACAGATGTTGAATGGGCCGAAACGAGCCGCCGCATAACAGCGTAGTTGCCTGCCAACTTCGAAAGAAGGTAGGTGCGGTCCCTAGCGCAACTTATAACATCATCGAAAATCAGTGCGGACGTGAGAGCTTTGGTACACCCTGTTAAACAAACGGAAAAATTGAGGCGGTACAATTGGACAGCGATCCGCCTTCACCAATATGTGTAAGCAATTCATATATGAATTACAAAACACTAATAATAAAAAATGTTGCATGGCGCGAGGTTTTTTTTTTTTATTTTTCCGCCTCTCCCGACACGCTTCATATACCCTGCGCTGCTTATGCTGCTAATTAATTGGTTAGGCGTTCCATTGATTTTTTTATTTTGTTTATTTTTTATATTTCATTTTTGTTCATTGTATCTGCTCGGGGCGGACATGGCAAGACACCCGTTTCAGTTAGTCGTTGATCCATTAACTCAGTTTCTTTATTACAGACGGCAGCTAACACACTGACCGAACACGCTAAGCTACCGTGCCGGCTGTTCGATCCGGCCACCTTCGGATTACGAACCCGAGCGTTTACCGTTGCGCCACGACGCTGTAGAAAACTATCAATCGTAGAGAGTATTTCACCGCAACGGTTTCTTTTAACTGTCGATTTTCTCGACAACGGCTGAGAAGTGCATCTTGGTGCTTTGCCACATTACACCTCTGGCCATGAGCTTTTATTATGCGCAGTAGGGATCGAATCTGAATTTCACAATTGGCGGCCTCCCCTTGTTAGTCGTAGTTGTGGTCATGTGACAAGCCTTAAAATTTTAATACTTTACTAACCAACGGCGTTGGGGTAATTAGTTTGCCTACTTTATTTTTATCATTCTTTATTAATTTACTTACCTTATTAACCATCCTATCCCTATCAATTGAGATATGGAAAAATACAAACGAAAATAATAACATCCGCTAGGGTTCTCCGATTCCCAGCCAGTTAGTTACCTTAGCTGTTCCGCTATCGCCGCTGTCGGCGAAAAGCGTTTACCATGTGGGTACAGGAGCGACAATTGTAAAAGTTTCTTTCCTCAATTTTTGGAAAAGTTTGCGTTTGCGGACCCCATACCTGATGATGAAAAATGCTCTATTTACAATTATCTATCGATCGCTCTAATTCTGAGTCCGTTGCTCGTCAAAACCTTTAGGGTTGATTTTCTCAAAATTGCGGGGGTGTTGACCCAAAAGATCTTGGACTATTTCATTTTAGGTTCTACACAAGCAACCTGCCACATTTGAGCCGAATCGGTTGGCCGTGTCTGAGGCGTTCCCCTTGTTAGCCAGGATCGGCGACTACCTGCCCGCGCCTATCATCCGTCCTATACATGTCCGTCCTGCACACACATAATTGTGGTGCAGTAGATACATTCTACTTTACCACACTCGTCTCTAAAATAACCCGTGTTCAAGACGGTGGAAATACGAGGGTCTCTAGAATTTACTCCGAAATTCTCGAGACACTACAATGCCTTTCAGAATGCTGGAAGTTAGCAAAGTATAATTATTAAATTGTCATTACTTCAACACCCCCATCAATTTAATACTTTCCTTAATTACCCGTAAAATTAGCTATCCCCAGCTTTTGACATATTTTACCAAAAGCAACTAGGACTGGACATTTCAGTAAACTGCCATTTGTTCCTCGGAGCTAATGTATTGAACATTTAGATGGCCTCGCCCTGTATAAAGAACAACAGCCGTTCTATGACATTTCGTGGTCTCTGATGAATACTCACCATCGAGGACAACATACTGCGTACTATTTTTCAAGAAGTTTTCGAGCCATTCACATATCTGTGAACTTATTCGATATGCTCGTAGTTTCTTTAACAATCTGCAATGGGGCACGATGTCAAATTCTTTCCGGAAATCTAGAAATATGGAATCTGCCTGTTGCCCTTCATACATAGTTCTCAGTATGTCACGTGAGGAAAGGGCAAGCTGAGTTTCGCACTTACGATGCTTCCTAAAGCCATGTTGATTCGTCGACGTATGTTGCTTAGCCTTACGTAAGTCTATTATAATCGAACTGAGAATGTGTACAGGGAGTTTGCAGCAATCAGAAGTTTGGGATATTGGTCTCTAATTTTACGGGTCCGTTTCTTTACCTCTCTATATACTGGAGTCATCTGCGCTTTTTTTCCAGTCGCTTGGAACTTCGCGCTGGGCGAGGGATCTACGACAAATGCAGGTAAGGGACCAATGACGTATAACACTCCTTGTAAAATCCCAAACCTATAACAATATTAATATACAGAAGAAAACGCTGCGATCTTATGCACCATCCTAATAGCTTGCGATCTCAGAATTTGCGGCGTGAGGCACCGTCACACGTCGCGAGGGCCAGGGAAGACCACCCTCCCTTGGAAAAAGCACTTGCATTAACGTGCCTGTATACTAGACTTGCAGTCATTACGACACTCGCTTTCTAAGTGGCGCACACATTCCGCCAGTATCACGGTTATCGCCTGCTCGTTAGACAGCCAGCTATACACGCCAGCTCCTATCTAGCTCAGCTCCACCTGTCTGTCAAAACAGTGCGCATATAGCCGCGCCAGTCTCTCGTACTCTGCGCGAGAAAATTCAACATTTCTTCTTTTAAAATATGTAAAATTAAATCAATACGTTTTTCAGTTTACTGCAAATATTACTTTTTGAAGCACTGTAATCATTTTCTTTCTTTAACTACAAATAGTGGGGATAATATGAAAAATGTTCTCAAACATAATTTTGAGTGTCGAGTGTAGAGTATATACGAAATTTGGAAGGCTTCCTAACACCAAACGCTGACTGGAAGTATCTTGTATGATGAGGGGCCCTGTAGTCTGCAGGTTGACAGAAACTGTTCCGTCAGTGGAGGCGCGCCTATTTGGTAAAACATCCACACCACGTCTCCGTGCGACTTATCGCCAGCCACGGGTGGGTCTTGCACCTGTCCTGGAGAGTGGTGGCGTGTTTCAGCCCGAATTAATGGAGCGCTCTGTTAGTTCAGAGACAGGTCTCCGTGCCGGCGCTGACGCACGGCGTGGTAGGAGGTCCGCAAAACCTCAGGCGTGGTGGGGATGTTTTGGACTTTGCGAGGGAAATAAGGAATCAACTTTTACATTAGTATGGCCAGTGTAGCGGGCTGTGTGTAGCCTTCTTATCTTGAGAATCTGCAACTCTAGTGGAATTTTCGTAAGAATCTTTACATACTTCTGCAGAACTGATATTTTTCATGTTCATTAGTGAATGACGGCGCTGCTGTTATTACGCACTTTAATCTTAGTGATTCAGCTCATATAATGTGAGTTACTTTTTCGTTGTTTAATGAAGCTGTTTAATTAAACAGTAATAAAGTACCCAATATCAATCTGGAAATATCCACCAGGCTGTGGCTAAGCCATGTCTCTACAAAATCCTTTCTTCCAGGAGAGCCAGTTCTGCAACGCTCGCAGAAGAGCTTCGGTGAAGTTAGGAAGGTAGGAGACGGGGTACTGGCACAATTGAAGCTGTGAGGACGGGTCGTGAGTCGTGCTTGGGTAGCTCAGACGGCAGAGAACACCGTGAGGCAAATATCCCGAGTTCGAGTCACGGTCCGGCACACAGTTTTAATCTGCCAGGAAGCGCCAGTAATAAAGTAAACTTTCATTACATCAGATTGTTGCTCCTTACAAGTGTTACTCCATAGTAATGGCCCATACGAAGGAATGAACACTGCAGCTGCAACAAATCCCAGCCACCAGGTTATTCGATGAAAGCTGCCTCGTTGTGGGATTGTGGTTCTGGCTCGGAACCTGGGTCATTTTCTTGCAGGTATCGCCAGTTTTTCTCATCCAGATCGTTGCCCGAGTCAGAATGTGTGGCATGAGAACACCCATGCGTACCGGTCTAGATATGAGATGCACACAGACGTATATCTCATTAAGGATATTATGAATGCAGTTACCATGTTAGTTTGGTCGCGGTACGTGGTAGTGGCTGAGTGAAGTAGGCAAAATCCGCGAAATATGGAGCAATAATTACTCTTAGGTAATACTAAATAATATGCACTGAAGCGCCAAACAGACTGGTATAGGCATGCGTATTCAAATACAGGCTGAATACGGCGCTGCGGTCGGCAACGGCAATATAAGAGAACAGGTGTCACGCTCAGTTGTTAGGTCGGTTACTACTGCTACAATGACAGGTTATCAAGATTTAAGTGACTTTTAACGTGATGTTATAGTAGGCGCACGAGCTATGGGACACAGCATCTCCAAAGTAGCGACGAAGTGAGGATGTATGTGTAGTGAACCGTGAATATCAGGAATCCGGTAAAATATCAAGTCTCCCCCATCGCTGCGTCCGCATCATTTAACGAAACATCATCGATATGGGCTTTCGGAGCAGAAAGCCCACTCGTGTATCCTTGATGACTGCACGACACAAAGCTTTACGCCTGCACTAGGCCCTTCAACACCGATATTGGACTAATGGTGACTGGAAATATGTTGCCTGGTCGGACGAGTCTCGTCCGATAGAACAGACACCATTGCTGACCTGAGGCCGTCTAGAACGAAATTACGATTGTATTAATACCTTGAGCTGCTGACGGGCGTTGACGTATAGCAACGGGGACTGGTGAAAATGTGTGCCCGACCGGGATAGAGCGTCCTTCATGTAAGCAGGGATCCCGGGTTCGAGTCCCGGTCGGGGCACACATTTTCACCTGTGCCCGTTAATATATATCAACGCCCATCAGCAGCTGAAGGTATTAATGTAATTCTAACCTCAGACATTAGTCGAGCCATGCCACGTCGAGTTGCGGTACTTCCGTGTACTCACGGGGGCTTTACACGATGTTAGGGAGGTGTCCCAGTTTCTTTGGCTCTTCAGTATATATGACTTAAGAGCATTGCCATATATGTAAAAGTGTTTTGATTGTATCACTTATGATGCAATTTAGTGGTGATAGAGTCTTCAACGTGTTTCATCAGTACTGTGGTGGCCCGAGGTGAGTGATTGTGGTTGGCAGATACCTAATTTTACTGTGGGATGTAGAACACTTAGTTCTCTCAGAAAAAGCTATATTCTCTATTACCTTTGAACTTTACCGCATTACTTAATATACTCGCTTATACAATCCTCTCCCTGTTGCATCTATACTGGCATTAACGTTGCGTTACGCGACATATTTAACAGCAGTAATACTCTTTTAAAATAATGCTATTTAAATGAAGCTCGAAATGCGAGGAAGCTGCCTTATGTCATTAGGCATGTACTTTTCATTGCATATATGTAATATATTGTTTTCATAATATTTTCTTACAGGCTATATTTGCAGTTACTGACGGAAACGCGCAAAATCGTGAAAAGTATTATACATATGAAGAATAAGCGAAATGCTTATGCGAAATCACTGTAGAGAATCGTTCGGTTACTCATTTGTTTTTACGAGTGGTTTTACCTCGTAGTATATCTGGATTTTTTTTCTTTGGGACTCTGTTGATTGTCGGCAAACTGCAATTAACGAAAACGCACTGGGACATTAAAAACTGATATATTTATTAAAGTTTGAATAACGAAACTGGGCAAGCATCGTATGGCGTCCGTCAAATGAAACAATAAACGCATTATCATATGTACGGTAAAGTTCGTAAATCACAGAGTATGTAGCTCTTCCTAAGAGTATTTGTTGCTCAGTATTTCGCGAATTTCTGTTCGCCACACTTATCTTCTATCACGCACCAAGACAGAAGTCCCTTACTATCTTACTAACAGCGTGAGACCAAGCGATAGCTACTAACATAACAACGAGTCGGTGGCAGTCCGTCATGCAGGAAAGTGTGTAAGTAAAAGAAAGAAAAGAAAAGAAAAAAGAAACATTCCTACGGCCTACCCAAACCATTGTTTCCCAATCGCGGAAGATGGCGCTGTAATCGACAAATATCCACTGTGCCTGTTTTTGCATTTAAGACACAAAGCATTTGATTCTACGTTTCATTTACGATGTAAATGTAAACCTTTCTTTTCAAAATGTACATACTGATCTTCAGACATTGCTTGAGTGTGTTGTAAATGTGTACGGGGAAAATAAAAGACATTTCTAGCAAATAAGCTACTTGTATGGTAACGTAGTTTTCTGTTTCCTACGGGGTTGGCTGTGATAAGTGCCCAAACCACGTGAATGCTTCGCCGGGCGTTGTGGCCAAGCGGTTCTAGGCGCTACTATCGCAGGTTCCAATCCTGAGTTCTGAGTTCTAGGGCACTGATGACCTCAGATGTTAAGTCCCATAGTGCTCAGAGCCATTTGAACCATTTGAAGCTGAATGCTTCACTTCGGTCGCCTCCCTCGACCGATTTAGATGTGCGTTTCCGCCCAACCGCTGTAAATCTCACGCTGGCCGCTACGCGGAACACAAACCACAACCACTCTAATAATTTAAATTGCCCACAAGGTGATAATGACAGGCTCACCTGCCATGGATACTCAACGAAATCAAGCATTCCAATGGTGAGCGGCATGGGTGCTCAGCGATAGTGAGCATCCCGATGGAAACAAAATAATATTACCTCAAAAACTTGTTACTGGATCACGTGAAACGTCGATTCTAAGCAGACCCTGGAACCGGTAACCACGTTACACTCTACAGTCCAATTTGGAAGAGTCAAGTAGGTATCCCACTGCTGTCCAGGGCGCCTCCAGACGCACTTTCGCTCAGTTCGAAGCGGGACTCAAGAATGAAGACAGCTCTACCCCAGCCAATTAGATTCCAGGCCGAAAGCGTTTGTGGAAACCTCATGGACAGTGGTGGTATACCACCATACGACCCGACAACCAGGAGTCATGCTCCGGGGTGCCATAACTTTTCACAGTAAGGCCTCTTTGGTTGTCAGCCGCGACACCCTTACAGCACAGCAGTGGTACGTCCAAGACATTGCACGTGCTGTCTTTTTTTTTTTTTTTTTGTTCTTCATGAGAAGCCATTCTGGTCTGACACTTCAGAAAGACAATGCCTGTCAGCACACGGCGGGAGTTTCTACTGCTTGTCTTCGTCCTTGCCAAACCATACCTCGGCCGGCAAGGTCGCCTGGTCTCTCTCCAACTGAGAACGTTCGGAGCATTATGGGCAGCACCTCATCTGCATGGATACTCTGCAAATTACATTTAAGTGCCTGGCAGAGGGATCATCGAACCACCTTCACAATCCTCTATTATTCCAAACTCGTAAACCTCGCGGAAACAACGAACACCTATATCTTTTCGTACGAGCTCTGATTTACCTTATCGTGGTGATCGTTTCTCCCTATGTAGTCAGTGTCAACAATATATTTTCGCATTCGGAGGAAAAAGTTGGTGAATTTCATGACAAGATTCAGTCGGAACGAAAAACGGCTTTCTTTTAATGATGTCCAGCCCAAATCCTGTATCATTTCTGTGGCACTCTCTCCCATATTTCGCGATAATACAATACGTGCTGCCCTTCTTTGAACTTTTTCGATGTACTCAGTCAGTCGTATCTGGTAAGGAACCCACACCACGCAGCAGTATTCTAAAAGAGGACGGACAAACGTAGTGTAGTCAGTCTCGTTAGTAGATCTGTTACATTTTCTATGTCCTACCAATAAAACGGAGTCTTTGGTTAGCCGTCCCCACAACATTTTCTTTGTGTTCCTTCCAATTTTTGGTTGTTCGTAATTGTAATTCCTAGGCATTTAGTTGAATCTACGGCCTTCATATTTGACTGATTTATCGTGTAACCGAAGTTTAACGGATTCCTTTTAGCACTCAAATGGATGACCTCACGCTTTTCGTTATTTAGGGTCAATTGACAATTTTCGCACTATACAGATATATTTTCTAAATCGTGTTGTAATTTGTTTTGCTGTTCTCACGACTTTACTAGTCGATAAACGACAGCGTCATCTGCAAACAATCTATGACAGCTATTCAGATTGTCTTCAAAATCGTTTATAAATATAAGGAACAGAAAAGGGCCTATAACACTCCCTTTGGAACGCCAGAAGTCACTTCTGTTTTACTCGATGGCTTTCCGTCGATTGCTACGAACTGTGACTTCCCTGACAGCAAATCACAAATCCAGTCACAAAACTGAGACGATATTCCAAAGCACGCAATTTCACTAAAAGCCGCTCATGTGGTACAGTTTCAAAAGCCTTCTGGATATCCAGAAATACGGAATCGATCTGAAATCACTTGTCAATAGCAGTCAACACTTCACATGTTACATAAGAACGATCTTCACTAAATCCATGTTCACTGTGTGTCAATAGATCGTTTTCTTCGAGGTAATTCATAATGTTATCCTACTACCTTTCTTGAATATTGGTGTGACCTGGGCAACTTTCCAGTCTTTGGGTACTGATCTTTCGTCGGGATTTCGCCGATCTAACGCGTCAGTTCGACAGAGTTTTGGCACGATGTACCTCAGGAGAACATCCTACAACTGTACTTAATAATGCCGAATCGAATAAATACCTGAATAAGCACCAAATGTGGATCAACGCGTTACTTACTTGCTCGATTTCTGAAGCACTTTTTGTTGGATAAATCATCCACATTGTTCTGTACATGTACTACACATCGACGGATTTTCGTCTCATTCGCATTATTCTTTCATGGCCTATAGTTTTTGTGTGTGTTATAACGTATATCCATACTCCCAGAATGACTAGGAAGATGCGTTATAAATATGGTGAAAATACTGTTTAATTATTTGCAGTATCCTTAATATGGGAAAACCAATAATAATTAGTCTACAACAGATTGCTGTTCAAAAAGGACTGTCATCTCTTTTTTGCAAAGCATTTGCAGAAGAGAACGCTTCTGCTCATATAATGTGTTTACCTTTAATCAGTTTCAATAGATGGTTGAAATTGCTCTGAGCCCTATGGGACTTAACATCTGAAGTCATCAGTCCCCTAGACCTGGAACTACTTAAGCCTAACTAACCTAAGGACATCACACACATCCATGCCCGAGGCAGGATTCGAACCTGCGACCGTAGCAGCAGCGCATTCCCGGACTGAAGCGCCTAGAACCGCTCGGCCACAGCGTCCGGCAAATTCCAATAGATCATCGAACATTGAGAACAGCTGAAATCTCTCAAATTGAATGAAGCTCCATGGCTCGGCCGATCCCTTAACACGGTGCATGGTATTTGCGGCTGCGTTAGCAGTTCTGTTAACTATAATCCATCGCCCATCGCACGAACAAAAAGCCCTGCCCAGTAGTTGGAAGAAATCACAGATCGCACCCGTTTACAAGAAGGGCAGGACACGTGATCCTCAAAACTTCCGTCCGGTATCCTTGATATCGATTTGTTATAGAATCTTCGAATATATTCTAAATTAAAAATATAGCGAGGTATCTCTGACAGAATAACCTCCCCATGGCAACCTGTATGATTTCCGAAAACATTGATCACGTGAAACCCAACTCGCTATTTTATCAGATGACTGCTAAAAGTAATGGACGAAGGGAGGTAAATGCAGTATTTTTCGATTTTCGAAAAGTATTTGATTCAGTACCACGGCTATACTATTATAAAAAGTGAGGCACTATGACGTATCAATGAAAATTTGCGTCAGTTGAGGATATTTGATAAGGAGAATGTAGCTTGTAATCTTGGATGAAGAGTCATCATTAAGTATCAAAGTAACTTAGATTGTGCCCAAGGGAAGTGTCTTGGAAGCCTTGCTGTTGATATTGTGCAGGGAAATGCTAAAGTCCGTATTATTTCAAAAGTCAATATTTCACGGAATAATGCAGGTAGAGAGAGCCGCACGCGGTAGCCGAGTTGTCTTGGGCGCCTTGCCACGGTTCGCACGGCTCCCCTCGGAGGTTCGAGCCCTTCCTCGGGCACGGGTATGTGTTTTGTCCGTAGTGTAAGTCAGTTTAAGTTAGGGACCGATGGTCTCAGCTGTTTGGTCCCATAGGAACTTACCACAAATTTCCCAAATTTAGGTTTTTACTGAAACTAAAGAAAGTGCAAATGACAAATAATCCTGAGTTAATAACGAGCATCAAAACCGTTATAGGGATTAGTGAACACAGGGTTGTCGTAGCGATACTGTATATTGTAATCCCGAAATCCTCGAAAAACAAAAAAAAAGTATACCTATTCAAAAATGTTGATAAAAATTCACTTGACGCCTTCCTGAGAGACAATATCGACTCATTCCAAATTAATAATATAAGTGTAGACCAGAAGTGGTTTGCATTCAAAAAATAGTATCGGCAGCAATTGAGAGATTTATACGAAATAAACTAACAAACGGCGGAGCTGATCCTCCGTGGTACACAAACGGGTTAGAACACTGTTGCAGAAACAACTAAACAAACATACCAAATTTAAACAGACGCAAAATCCCTAAGATGCGCTAAATTCCGGGCTTCTCTAAAGGATAGCCAGAGTTCAATGCGAGATGCCTATAACAGTTTCCACGACGAAACTTTGTCTCGAAACCTGGCAGACAAATCCAGGATATTCTGGTCGTATATGAAGTATGCTAGTGGCAATTTACAATCAATGCCTCCTCTGCGCTATAACACTGGAGATACTATCGAAGACAGAGCTACCGAAGTAGAGTTACTAAACGCAGCCTTCCGAAATGCCTTCACAAAAGAAGAAGTAGTAAATGTTCCAGAATTCGAATCGAGAACAGCTGCCAACGAGAGCAACGTAGAAGTAAATATCCTTGGAGTAGTGAAGCAACTCAAATCACTTAATAAAAGCAAGTCTTCTGCCCCAGACTGTATAAAAATAGGTTCCTTTCCGAGTATGCTGATGCATTAGCTCCATGCTTAACAATCATATACAACCGTCCGCTCAACGTGAGATCTGTACCCCAAGACTGGAAGGTTGCACAGGTCACACCAATATACAAGAAAGGTAGTAGGAGTAATCCACTAAATTGCAGGACCATATCGTTAACGTCGATATGCAGCAGGACTTTAGAACATATATTGTGTTCGAACATTACGAATTACCTCGAAGGAAACGGTTTATTGACACGCAGTCAACATGGGTTTAGTAAAGATCGTTCCTGTGAAACACAACTAGCTCTTGTTGAGTGCTATTGGCAAGGGATTTGAGATCGATTCCGTATTTCCGGAAGGCCTTTGACACTGTACCGCACAAGCGGCTCGTAGTGAAAATGCGTGCTTATGGAATATCGTCTCAGTTTTGTGACTGGATTGGCCATTTCCTGTCACGAAGGTCACAATTCTTAGTAACTGACGGAATGTCATCTAGTAAAGCAGAAGTGATTTCCGGCGTTCCCCAAGGTAGTGCTATAGGCCCTTTTCTGTTCCTTATCCATATAAACGATTTGGGAGACAATCTGAGCAGCCGTCTTTGGTTGTTTGCAGATGACGCTTCCGTTTATCGACTAATAAAGTTATCAAAAGATCAAATTGAAATTGCTCTGAGCACTATGGAACTCAACTGCTGTGGTCATTAGTCCCCTAGAACTTAGAACTACTTAAACCTAACTAACCTAAGGACATCACACACATCCATGCCCGAGGCAGGATTCGAACCTGCGACAGTAGCAGTCGCATGGTTCCGGACTGCGCGCCTAGATCAAAAGCTCAAAATAAACTGCAAAATTATTTAGAAAAGATATCTGATTGTGCGAAAAGTGGCAGCTGACCCTAAATAACGAAAAGTGTGAGATCATCCACAAGAGTTCTAAAAGGAACTCTTTAAACTTCGGTTACACGATAAATAGGTCTAATCGAAAAGCCGTAAATTCAACTAAATATCTAGGTATTACAATTACGAACAAGTTAAATTGGACAGAACACATAGAAAATGATGTGGGAAAGGCTCACCAAAGGCTGCGTTTTATTTTCAGGACACTTAGTAGGTCGGTTACATTTTCTAAGGAGACTGCCTACAGTACACTTGTCCGTCCTCTTTTAGAATACTGCTGCGCGGTATGGGATACTTACCAGATAGGACTGACGGAGTACATCGAAAAAGCTCCAAGAAAGGCAGCACATTTTGTTTTATGGCGAAATATGGGAGAGAGTGTCACCGAAATGATACCGGAAGTGGGTTGGGCATCATTTAAGGCGTTTTTCGTTCTGACGGAATCTTCTCACGAAATTCCAACCACCAACTTTCTCCTCCGGGTGCGAAAATGTTTTGTTGACACCGAACTATATAGGGAGGCACGATCACCACCATAAAATAAGGGAAATCAGAGCTCGTACGGAAAGATACAGGTTTTCATTCTTTCCCCGCGCTATACGAAATTGGAATAATAGAGAATTGTGAAGGTGTTTCTATGAACCCTCTGCCAGGCACTTGAATGTAATTTGCAGAGTATCCATGTAGATGTAGATGCAGATGTACACCAACAGATGGCTCTTTATATGATACAAAAGCAATATTTAGCATAGCAATGGAGTTTTGAAGATGTTACTTATAACAAATGCTCAGTATGTCGGCCGTCGTTCACCCACAGTGCCTGTAGTCAGGCGACAACGTTGTGAAATGCTCTGTACAACTTACCAGTTGGTATGGTGAAAAACTGCCGTCCAGTGTTGTCTTTTAGCATCGTTAATGCGGTCGGACGATCGCGGGTGACTTGAGACTTCAGCTAAGCCCACAGCCAATAATCACACGTACTGAGGTCTGGGGAGCCGGGAGTGGCTGCTCAGCTCGTGATCCTCACTAAATAATGTGCGCGAGACATCTTGCACACGTGTAGCAGTGCGGAGTGGGGCGCCGTCCTGGATAAAAGTCGTACCTTTCGGAGAGTGTTTATTAGCCAGACATGGGACGATGCGATTTAGTAACATCGCCCTACCTCGCACCCGCCACGCTGACAGTTTGCAAAGTTGCCCGTCTGTTGCCCAGTTTTACTGTCTTTTTCCATTTCAATAAAAGCCGATGCCATTTCAGGCATTTGTTTCACTTTTTACCACTCGACCGAAATTGTTCTGTGAATTAGGCTACAGGAAAGTTAAGGAGGTATTCGAGAAAAAAAGAGAAGCAGCTGTACGAATATAAAGATCTCAGATGGAGAACCAGTCTTCAGCAAAGATGGGAAAGGTGGGAGGTCGAAGGAGTATGTAGAGGGTCTATACAAAATGTAGGGCAGCGGGTTAACAGTAGTCATTGTAATCACTCACGTTGTTGTTGTTGTTGTTGTTTTGGTCTTCAGTCCTGAGACTGGTTTGATGCAGCTCTCCATGCTACTCTATCCTGTGCAAGCTGCTTCATCTCCCAGCACCTACCCCAAACTACATCCTTCTGGATTTGCTTAGTGTAGTCATCTCTAGGTCTCCCTCTACGATTTTTACCCTCCACACTGCCCTCCAGTACTAAATTGGTGATCCCTTGATGCCTCAGAACATGTCCTACCATCCTATTCCTACTTCTAGTCAAGTTGTGCCACAAACTCCTCTTTTCCCCAATTCTATTCAATACCTTCTCATTAGTTATGTGATCCACCCATCTAATCTTCAGCATCTTTGTATAGCACCACATTTCGAAAGCTTCTATTCTCTTCTTGTCCAAACTATTTATCGTCCACGTACTCCATACAAATACTTCTCAATCTATACTCGGTGTTAACAAATTTCTCTTTTTCAGAAACGCTTTCCTTGCCATTCTCGGTCTACATTTTATATCCTCTCTACTTAGAATATCATCAGTTATTTCTTTCCCCAAATAGCAAAACTCCTTTACTACATTAAACGTCTCATTTCCTAATCCAATTCCCTCAGCATCACAGGCCTTAATTCGACTAAGTTCCACTATCCTCGTTTTGCTTTTGTTGATGTTCATCTTATATCCTCCTTTCAAGACACTGTCCATTCCGTTCAACTGCTCTTCCAAGTCCTTTGCTGTCTCTGAGGTTCGCAAATGACATTTTAACTCTGTCAAAGTTTTTATTTCTTCTCCATGAATTTTAATACCTACTCAGAATTTATATTTTGTTTTCTTTACTACTTGCTCAATATACAGATTCAACAGCATCGGGGAGAGGCTACAATCCCGTCTCAATCCCTTTCCAACCACTGCTTCCCTTTCGTGCCCCTTGACTCTTATAACTGCCATCTGGTTTCTGTTAAAATTGAAAAACGACTTTCGCTCCCTGTATTTTACCCCTGCCACCTTCAGAATTTGAAAGAGAGTATTCCAGTCAACACTGTCAAAAGCTTTCTCTAAGTCTACAAATGCTAGGAATGTAGGTTTGCCTTTCCTTAATCTTTCTTCTAAGATAAGCCGTAGGGTCAGTATTGCCTCACGTGTTACAGCATTTCTACGGAATCCAAACTGATGTTTCTTGAGTTCGGCTTTTACCAGTTTTTCCATTTGTCTGTTAAGCATTCGTACTAGTATTTTACAGCCGTGACTTATTAAACTGATAGTTCGGTAATTTTCACATCTGTCAACACTTGCTTCATTTGGAATTGGAATTATTATATTCTTCTTGAAGTATGAGGGTATTTCGCCTGTCTCATATATCTTACTGACCAGATGGTAGAGTTTTGTCAGGACTGGCTCTCCCAAGGCTGTCAGTAGTTCTAATGGAATGTTGTCCACTCCCGGGGCTTTGTTTCGACTCAGGTCTTTCAGTGCTCTTTCAAACTCTTCATGCAGTATCATATCTCCCATTTCTTCGTCATCTACATCCTCTTTCATTTCCATAATATTGTCCTCAATTACATTGCCCTTGTATAGACCCTCTATATAATCCTTCAACCTTTCTGCTTTCCCTTCTTTGCTTAGAACTGGGTTTCCATCAGAGCTCTTGATATTCATGCAAGTGGTTCTCCTTTCTCCTTTCTTCCTGTAGGCAGTATCTATCTTACCCCTAGTGAGATAAGCCCTCTACATTCTTACATTTGTCGTCTAGCCATCCCTGCTTAGCCATTTTGCACTTCCTGCCGATCTCATTTTTGAGACGTTTCTATTCCTTTTTGCCCGCTTCATTTACTGCATTTTTATATTTTCTCCTTTCATCAATTAAATTCAATATTTCTTCTGTTACCCAAAGATTTCTAGCATCTCTCGTCTTTTTATCTACCTGATCCTCTGCTGCCTTCACTACTTCATAACTCAGTGCTACCCATTCATCTTCTGCTGTATTTCTTTCCCCCATTCTTGTCAATTGTGCCCTTATGCTCTCCCTAAAACTCTGTACAATCTCTGGTTTAGTCAGTTTATCCAGGCCCCATCTCCTTAAATTCTCCCCTTTTCGCAGTTTCTTCAGTTTTAATCTGCAATTCATAACCAATAGATTGTGGTCAGAGTCCACATCTACCCCTGAAAATGCCTTACAATTTGTCGGCCTGAGTGGCCGAGCGGTTCTAGGTGCTACAGTCTGGAACCGCGCGACCACTACTGTCGCAGTTTCGAATTTTGGCTCGGGCATGGATGTGTGTGATGTCCTTAGGTTAGTTAGGTTTATTTATTTTGCATTTCTAGGGGACTGATGACCTCAGATTTTAAGTCCCATTGTGCTCAGAGCCATTTGAACTTTTTTTTGGTCATTAAAATTTAAAACCTGGTTCCTAAATCTCTGTCTTACCATTATATAATCTATCTGATACCTTCTAGTATCTCTAAGCTTCTTCCATGTGTACAACCTTCTTTCATGATTCTTGAACCAATTTATATTCACTCATAGGGGGAAATATTTGAAATATTAGAATGATTAGAATTATTTAGAATTTCTGTAAATATTTCTCGCCGTCGTTTACGAGAGCTTGGAAAATTTTGATGGTGACAATGTAGTTCGGAATATTTAAACAATTGTGGCGCTTTATTATCCCAATTGTGCAAGGAATTCCATCAACATAACTCACCAAGCGTTATTACACTGTTGAAAATCCTTTTCATCAACCTCATAGCACTGTGCGACCACACCTCCAACCAGTTCGCGAGGCTGGCCATTTCGCCTATTTCTTCATGCGGAGGCTGCACTACTCCCACTCAGGTCCATGACTGGCTACTGGCAGAGCGGAAGTTGCACTAATCCCTAAACAAAAGCTTCAGCTGGTGGCAAAGTTTCGATATTTGATACCTGAGAAATTCCTGTTGAAGCACATGCTCTCTCTCTCTCTCTCTCTCTCTCTCTCTCTCTCTCTCTCTCTCTCTCTCTCTCTCTCTCTCTCTCTCTCAAGCAGTCACGTCATGTAGTGTGCCACTGCCAGGACTGTACGCACCGTTGGTCATTGTTGGTTTAAACCACAAACAAAGCAGCATTTACCTGGTAAACCCCAGGTGTGCATGTCTTGGAAATATTCCCGCACTCTATCAGACTGATTGAGTAATTAATTACATCGATAGCCTTTTTCTGGACAGTTTTTCCTTGCTTCCTATTGGTGGATAATAGAACTGGAATATTTGATGGGATGTTATCCTACAACCTCCCAGCCGGCCGGAGTGACCGAGCGTTTCTAGGCGCTTCAGTCTGGATCCGCGCGACTGCTGCGGTGGCAGGTTCGAATTCTGCCTCGAGCATGGTTGTGTGTGATGTCCTTAGGTTAGTTAGGTTTAAGTAGTTCTAAGTTCTAGGGGACTGATGTCCTGAGCTGTTAAGTCCCATAGTGCTCACAGCCATTTTTACAACCTCCCAGTATGCAAACATCGGTCGGTACTAGTACAGTTACGTCATTTGGTAGAAAGTCCATTAAGTTGAAGGTAACTGAAAATTTCGAAGTTCAGTTCAGTTGCACGCTATGTCTATAAACAATCTGTGGAGGGTTTGTACTGGTGCTACAATGAGATGGAGATGGAGGAGAATGAGCAGGAAGGGTCTACTGCCTGATATGATAGAGACAACAGCAAATACCACTGAAAGACAGAGATCACTGTGATGTATTGAGAAGCACTAAACCTGACACACTTAAACCACCTCCTGATCGTCCACACACAGCGCACCTGTCCCCTCGTACACCGCCATTGCCAACGCTCAGAGGCCAGAGAAAACTGTAGCAGCCATGGATGTGCGTGTATACCAGAATGCACCATCCAAGCCATGGGGTGCGTCCAGGGATAATTGGAGTGGTAGGACTTCGGATTTCATCAATGCGTTCAGGACCAACACTTGGCAGTGATCAATACTGAATTGTTCAATTGTCCATGGAGAATACATGCAACACACGCGATCGAAAAGACAGCTCAACTCGTACTGAGTATCAGTTCGCTATTCAGCTATCCAGAGTGCATAATCGCCGGGAGTTGTCCTGCAGCTGCGCGCAAAAAACGACTAGTCCGCTGGCCTGAACTTTTCTTTGTCTCTACCACTCGCAAGAGCTTTTAGCCAACAAACCCATTTGTTCTGGCCACAGTCTATCTCTGCCACGTGCTCCTCATGACGAATTTTGTCGTCCTAGGAAACCAGCGACGTATTTACCACTATAATTACAATCACATAGTTCGATTGCAGCCCCAACCTGATAACATTAAACAGAGATCGAAGTAACAGAAACACCTCCTCCTGAAGACTGTGGCTCTGGAAATATCAATAACCCTCTTATGACTGGGCATCTCCTTATGGCTATCGATGCCTTGAAACTGCAGTCCCCCATGTCAAACCAATATCTCCCTTATGACTGGACACAGCCGATTTCTTTGTACATGTTGCAACAATAACCACAATCACTTCACACCCCCAAAACAAGCTTTATAAGCATGCCATTCATACCGCCAACTAAGTACAATACTTCGCCAGTAACTGAATGCTGGTGGCTCCAAGCAATATTCAGTGGAGAACCGCGATGGATCGACATGCCTCATTTGTTTACCTTGCATGTGTGTCTTAGGAAGAGAGACATAATCGTCTTATGAGCGACCAGATATTAAAAATACGATCGCAAAGACCGTGTTATTGTAACCCCGCATAAAAATCGGTCTTCGTTCTACAGACACCCAAGTATCAACAACGATATCCATGCTGAAAAGTATACCTTCCTTATAAATCGAGGTATGCTAGTGCTTCTGAATAAAGTAGTCTTCCGCACAAATACCAAGATATTGAACGTGGATAGTGATTGCGGTTTCTGTATTAACAGACCGAAAGTGTAGGTGCACATTGCTAGCGATGTAAGCCCGTAATAAAGTCAACACTATCACCGAATTTAGAAAGTGATGCAGCTAAGAAACATGGTACTAGTCCAATATTTGCAACTGCTTCTTGCAGCTGCTACGTATTTGTCACACTAACAAACAGTATTTGTAGCGTCTTCTATATCGATAGTATGTAGACAGTGTAACAGAGGTTCTGCGACATGTCCACGTGGTTATAGGGGAGGTTGATGGTTGATTGAGAATGATCGCTTACAGTGGATGGTGTGTTAGATGAGCAATCACTTAAAATGCATCACTAGATGGACCTCATAAAATATGTATAAAATCCCATGACTTCTCAGGTCTTTAGTGGCAAGCTTTCAGCCAGAAATGCTGTCTGGTATTTAGTACCATTCAGCCACATATTTTGGGTGCATCCTATCGCGTTGTCTTAATGATTACAGCGTCCGGTCCCGGTAGCTGAGTGGTCAGCTCGACAGAATGTCAATCCTAAGCGACCGGGTTCGTTTCCCGGCTGGACTGGAGATTTTTTCCGCTCAGGGACTGGATGTTGTTGTGTTCTAACCATCATCATTTCATCCCCCATCGACGCGCAACTCGTCGAAGTGGCGTCAAACCGAAAATGTCGTCCTAACCGCCGTCTGCTTCACGTCTGCTGTGCAGCGAGCTACGTTATGTAAGTATTAACTGTATTTTTCTTACTTGTCACTTCTTTTTCCGTGTGTTTTTGCTTTTAGGAAGCTTTAATTGTCGATTGCTATTAATAGTGTTCCATAAATTTCCTGTTAGTTTTGAATACAGTCAGAGAGAGTCCCTTTAGTCAGCCATAGTGCCAGTAGTGCTAGTGATTGTTTTCAATACAGTCCAGAGACGGGTAGTGCTATTTTCATTGTTTTCTACAAGAAGTGGCTAGCAATCACAGTTTAGTCAATAATCAGCCGCCTTTAGTGAATTAGCAGTAGTTAAAAGTTGATTAAGTCTCTTCAGTAAATTAATTCCTTAGGATGGATAGGATGTATGACTGATGTGTACGGACGCACGAGGAGCTGGCCACTCTTCACGAACAGCTGAGCGTGTTGATGGCCGCGGTCATCCGTCTTCAGGCTGCTGCCTCGGAGTGTAGCGGCAGTAGGGAGTCTAGTGCGTCGCAAGGTACACCCCAGGTGTTACATGCTTCACCCACTGTCCCTTCTGTCGAGATACCTTCGCGGGTACCGGGCGCGGTTGGGCCACCCTCTCTGCTAGGGGAGTGGCGGATTCAGTGGCGTTCGCGGCGCACGAGGCGGAGGGTCAATGTGGAGGCTGGCCGTGTGGCATCGCCCGCTCTATCTGTGAGTGGACATGTGGCTGCTCCTTCAGCAAGGTCCGAGCAGGCACACGGGGGGAGGGGTTTATTAGTTATTGGGAGCTCCAACGTTAGGAGGGTGATGGAGCCCCTTAGGGAAATAGCGGAAAGGTCGGGAAAGAAGGCCAGTGTTCACTCTGTCTGCTTGCCGGGGGGTCTCATCCGAGATGTGAAGGAGGCCCTACCGGCGGCGATAGAGAGCACTGGGTGCACCTGACTGCAAATTGTTGCTCATGTCGGCACCAATGACTCCTGCCGTCTGGGTTCAGAGGTCATCCTCAGTTCGTACAGGCGGTTGGCGGAATTGGTGAAGGCGGAAAGCCTCGCTTGCGGGGTGGAATCTGAGCTAACTATTTGTAGTATCGTTCCCAGAACCGATCGCGGTCCTCTGGTTTGGAGCCGAGTGGAAGGCTTAAACCATGGCCGGATGCGGCTACAAGGCTAGCGGAGTACGTGTGGAGTGCACATGGGGGTTTTTAGGTTAGAGAATTCCCTCCCTAGGCCCTACAAGACGCCTCCTGAGACGCGGCAAGGTAGGAGTAGGCAAAATGCAACAGGGAATAACAATATTAATGTGCTAATAGTAAACTGCAGGAGCGTCTATAGTAAGGTCCCAGAACTGCTCTCATTAATAAACGGTCACAGCGCCCATATAGTACTAGGGACAGAAAGTTGGCTGAAACCAGACGTAAACAGTAATGAAATCCTAAACTCAGATTGGAATGTATACCGCAGAGACAGGCTGGACAGTGAAGGGGGAGGCGTGTTTATAGCGATAAGAAGTGCAATAGTATCGAAGGAAGTTGACGGAGATCCGAATTGTCAAATGATTTGGGTGAAGGTCAAGGTTAAAGCAGGCTCAGACATTGTAATTGGATGTCTCTATAGGACCCCGGGCTCAGCAGCTGATGTGGCTCAGCACCTGAAGAATAATTTGGAAAACATTTCGAGTGCATTTCCCTACCATGTTATAGTTCTGGGTGCAGATTTTAACTTGCCGGATACAGACTGGGTGACTCAAACGTTCATAACGGGTGTCAGGGTCAAAGAATCCAGTGAAATTTTTTTAAGTGCTTTATCTACCTTGAGCAGTTAAACAGAGAACCGACTCGTGGCGATAACATATTAGACCTTCTGGTGACAAACAGACCCAAACTATTTGAATCAGTTAATGCAGAACAGGGAATCAGCGATCATAAAGCGGTTACTGCATCGATGATTTCAGCCGTAAATAGAAATATTAAAAAAGGTAGGAAGATTTTTCTGTTTAGCAAAAGTGACGAAAAGCAGATTACAAAGTACCTGATGGCTCAACATAAAAGTTTTGTCTCAAATACAGATAGTGTTGAGAATCAGTGGAGAAAGTTCAAAACCATCGTACACTATGCGTTAGATGAGTATGTGCCAAGCAAGATCGTAAGCGATGGAAAAGAGCCACCGTGGTACAACAACCGAGTTAGAAAACTGCTGCGGAAGCAAAGGGAACTTCACAGCAAACGTAAACATAGCCAAAGCCTTGCAGACAAACAAAAATTACGAGAAGCGAAAGGTAGTGTGAGGAGGGCTATGCGAGAGGCGTTCAATGAATTCGAAAGTAAAGTTCTGTGTACTGACTTGGCAGAAATCCTAAGAAATGTTGGTCCTATGTCAAAGCGGTAGGTGGATCAAAACAAAATGTCCAGACACTCTGTGACCAAAATGGTACTGAAACAGAGGATGACAGACTAAAGGCCGAAATACTAAATGTCTTCTTCCAAAGCTGTTTCACAGAGGAAGACTGCACTGTACTTCCTTCTCTAGATTGTCGCACAGTTGACAAAATGGTAGATATCGAAATAGACGACAGAGGGATAGAGAAACAATTAAAATTGCTCAAAAGGGGAAAGGCCGCTGGACCTGATGGGATACCAGTTTGATTTTACACAGAGTACGCTAAGGAACTTGCCCCCCTTCTTGGAGCAGTGTACCGTAGGTCTCTAGAAGAGCGAAGCGTTCCAAAGGATTGGAAAAGGACACAGGTCCTCCCCGTTTTCAAGAAGGGACATCGAACAGATGTGCAGAACTATAGACCTATATCTCTAACGTCGATCAGTTGTAGAATATTGGAACACGTATTATGTTCGAGTACAATGTATTTTCTGGAGACTAGAAATCTACTCTGTGGGAATCAGCATGGGTTTCGAAAAAGACGGTCGTTTGAAACCCAGCTCGCGCTATCCGTCCACGAGACTCAGAGGGCCACAGACACTGGTTCACAGGTAGATGCCCTGTTTCTTGACTTCCGCAAGGCGTTTGACACAGTTCCCCACAGTCGTTTAACGAACAAAGTAAGAGCATACGGACTATCAGACCAATTGTGTGATTCGATTGAGGAGTTCCTAGATAACAGAACGCAACATGTCATTCTCAATGGAGAGAAGTGATTTCATGTGTGCCGCAGGGGAGTGTCATAGGACCGTTGCTTTTCACAATAAATGACCTGGTGGATGACATCGGAAGTTCACTGAGGCTTTTTGCAGGTGATACTGTGGTGTATCGAGAGGTTGCAACAATGGAAAATTGTACTGAAATGCAGGAGGATCTGCAGCGAATTGACGCATGGTGCAAGGAATGGCAATTGAATCTCAATGTAGACAAGTGTAATGTGCTGCGAATACATAGAAAGATAGATCCCTTATTTATCTACAAAATAGGTCAGCAACTGGAAGCAGTTAATTGCATAAATTATCTGGGAGTACGCATTAGGTATGATTTAAAATGGAATGATCATATAAAGTTGATCGTCGGTAAAGCAGATGCCAGACTGAGATACGTTGGAAGAATCCCAAGGAAATGCAATCCGAAAACAAAGGAAGTAGGCTGCAGTACGCTTGTTCACCCACTGCTTGAATACTGCTCAGCAGTGTGGGATCCGCACCAGATAGGTTTGATAGAAGAGACAGAGAAGATCCAAAGGAGAGCAGCGCGCTTCGTTACAGGATCATTTAGTAATCGCGAAAGCGTTACGGGATGATAGATAAACTCCAGTGAAAGACTCTGCAGGAGACACGCTCAGTAGCTCGGTACGGGCTTTTGTTAAAGTTTCGAGAACATACCTTCACCGAAGAGTCAAGCAGTATATTGCTCCCTCCTACGTATATCTCGCGAAGAGACCATGAGGATAAAATCAGAGAGATTAGAACCCCCACAGAAGCATACCGACAATCCTTCTTTCTACGAACAATACAAGACTGGAGTAGAAGGGAGAACCGATAGAGGTACTCAGGGTACCCTCCTCCACACACCGTCAGGTGGCTTGCGGAGTATGAATGTAGATGTAGAAAGACTTGCACCCGGCGAACACTCTACCCGACGGGAGGCCATAGTTACATCAGATTTACATTTTAATGATTACTGCCACTGGTAGATTATATTCACGGCACTCTCCTATCTCAAAACTAGTTACCTCTTTCGATCCTGTCTGCTAAGGACCCTGTACGGCAAAACTCCATCGTGATTTTAATCAGTCCCTCGGCACCTTGTAACTCTCCCTCGGTCTCTGCCACGATCTCACTGCAGCCTTGTCCATGTGGTCATCACAGTTTGAGTCGTAACTGAGCCGAAGTTGGAGAGACAAACACGGAGAGCTGAGTTAATGCAACGGGACGATCTTTTCACCGTCTGGTGGAAATGGGAACATTTTGTCGTAGCTCTGATAACCGTGTGCAATGTGTAAAGCCAGTGCCAAACAAAGCTTTCTCCTGCGACACAAGCTAGTAGGAAAGACAGTACCAGCAGTTACAGTAGTGTTTATGAGGAAAGTTAGGTAGACTCCACATAATATGTCAACTAGAAGATGGACAATGATTTTGCTACAGCTTTGAGGGATGTTTTCAAACTACAAATGGTTCAAATGGCTCTGAGCACTATGCGACTTAACTTCTGAGCTCATCAGTCGCCTAGAACTTAGGTTAGTTAGGTTTAATTAGTTCTAAGGACATCACACACACATCCAGGCCCGAGACAGGATTCTAACTTGCGACTGTAGCGGTCTCTCGGCTCCAGACTGTAGCGCCTAGAACCGCATGGCCACTCCGGCCGCCAGCGGCGGACTTAGCGCACAGTATCCCTCAGGGTGCATTTCTATCTGTCACCAAAACATTATCTCTATCTTCGTTATTTTGTACCATCCAATAGAAAGAAACTATGAGCTATAAAATCTTCACTCTCACCCAATAGAGAATTTGATAAGGTGTTACTGTGTTCCTCTCTTCCGATATGTCAAAAACAAGTACCGTCTGTGTGCTATGTGGAGATCCTACTGAAAATATACAGGTACTGCTCGACTGGAGCAGGTAACCAGTGATCGAAGTCGCTTCAGGACCTGCACTGTAGGACCACCATATCCCACAGACTATCAATTAAAATAGAGTGTCATTGGGCCTTTGTTTGATATGTTGCTTTCCGCTGTAACACATCGAAGTAGTATATGTCTGCAGCTTTGTACACCGCCATACCTTTTTTTTTTTTATCCACCACAACTTCAAGGTCTGTGTCATGTGTTAAACCGACATAAACACATTTCGATCCATTGGCTCTCACAGAAAGCTGGACATTGCATGGTGTAAACTATGATGCTGTTCTCACAGCACACAGGATGGTTGAAATAAGAGAGAGGCGGTGTTTCTTACTGACAAAAATGTGAAAAACATCACAACATGTGGAAACTGGAAGAGTTTGCGGCATTGTGGAGCGTTTCCAAACAGCTATACAGAGGTGATGACCTGTACATTTAATCTCACCTTCAATAGTGATGGGGGTAGCAGACGTCTTGGTGTTCCATTATGATTGAAACAGATATCACGTACATAGCTGCAATATAAGGAATCAGTGCTGGTCATCCCTGGAACGTGTTGCTCTCATAAGGACTCTCTCCCCCTCAAACAGGTGGAGTCGGTCAATCATTATGTGGTAATCAACCATGTACCAGTAGATGGAAAAGATGCCACAGATGCACTGTAATAAGCACCACAGTTGATGGTGCTATCAATTTCAGCAATATTATCAGTTTTTCCATAATGTCAACGCGGACCAGTGACATGGTAGCATGTTTCCCAGGTTCTGCATCATCACTAAACTGCTTATGTACAAGAATTATCGATGAACAGATGTACTGCACAAAGTAGACCAGACAGCATCTCTACTAATGAAGTTTGGTTATCTACATATTTCTAGCAGTTTGATCACAGTGTTTAATTTAGTATTACGATTGCCCATCTTTCCCTGCGTGGATGTGGGTCACAGACTATTCTTGAATTGATTAGATAAAGTTGGATATTGAAAGGTCTCCTTGCACTGTCTTTGACCAACCCTCCCTACAAACTGTCTCCTATTTAATTTTCAACTGACCAGAAGTAGGAGGTTATTATACCCATTAAACCCCAGGTCTCGTGAAGGAACAGAGAGAGCTGAATCCGTAACAGGTGTTCAGGGAGACTATTCTACACCAATCGTTCTCACAGCGCATCTCCAGATGCAGACATGTCGAAGAGGTTAGCACCCCTCATCGGTGTATGGTAGATATGAAAGTGTTGTGATGATATAACAGATGATCGTAAAGAAGAAATTTGTGCATGATTGAGCTCCAGACGAATGTAGTTTAGAACTGGTAGCACAGTAGATTCATATAAAATATTCTAAATTATTGGTCCTGTGTTTGGCGCCCATACAAGTAAGGTATCAGAAAGAGAGAAATGATCGTGGAACATAAACACATTCCAAGGGCTACATGTTCCTGCATTAAACACGCTATAATGCTAGAGCTGTGCTGCTTGTGCCTTCTTAGTCGTGTGGAATACAACGCTGTTAATATTCCAGTGTAATAAAGCGCATGATATACATTCTTTCTGTGAGTTTCTTTATGGTGAACTATGGTGACGCACTGTATGGTGATAAAACTACTACCTATCACGTCAAAGAAGGCATTAATTCTTTGTAAAACAAACACTCAAACTTTGTAAACACCTGGTGTCATACACCTCTGTAAAAGTATGAAGGCCAAATACAGTTCGGAAATTGTGATCTTTTCACAACAGTCCCATAAAATGGTCGTCAGCAGGCAAAAATGCATACGAAGGAACAGCGACAGCTTACAAGGAAATAAGCACTACAGGCAGTGCCAGAGATTGTGTAACAGTCCTACAGTTTACCATTGCCCCTTGTAACCTTCCTCTTGCACACTGAAGTCATGGTCCGATTTTAGGTTGTATTGCTCATGTGCACGATAATATTGCCATCTCCGCTATTAAGGTGTCTTTATGTAGCGCCATTCTACCACCCTCATCCAGAATATGCAGTCCTATTGATTTCGCTAACTTCATATCTCATGGCATTCTTCTCTAATTTTGTATATTTAACTAGTTTTTCGCGATTTTACGTATTTTATCGCTTTTCCCTCAATTTCAACGTATTTCACATCAGTATTTCGTGATGAAATCGGTAAAATTCGAGAAAAACCTCGTATAATGCGTTATTCAATTTTTCGTCAAAGTTTCCCATAGGTGTGGTCGTAGTGCTGACATCCCATGTACTGTCTGATATTCTACAAGAATATTTGCGTTTATTGTACACCAAACTATTAAAAATCCAAAGACTTGCCCTCTCCCTTATGGTCCACATGCATGAATTTTGGATACGCCTATCATTAAAAATATAGTAGCAGTCGATTAGTACCTGTATGAGACTCCACTACATCCATCATCTGCGGCAGCCGTTGAAAAACAATTCCGTGTGCTGATATGATCCATGAGAGAGGCTGTCTGCAGACTCATGTAGTGCAGCTCCCGTGGCTTTAGATATTGACTTGTCTTGTGCAACAAATCGCCTCCTTTGCTTTTTCTAATGTTTAGAATTAGCATTCAGTGTAATAGATAGTCTGAACACAAATCAAATGTGCTAATCAGACCCCTACTGCAAGTATCGAGTCTCAACATCTGCATCTCTTGTATATGCCCTGTGACACCGTTTGACGCTGATCCAAATCATCAACCTCCCTTCACTGGATATTTGTCTGCCGGCATTTACTTCTCACCATTCATAACTTGTAGACTGACCTTAAACCCCTGTCTTCCCTTCATCCTCTGTTAGGACACGACAACACTTAAATTCGTGCTGCTAAAGATCATACCACGTTCGATATAATTTATATTACCAATATTTGTGCAAGACATTTCCAGGGGCAGATTTGGACTCTGGCCACAATCTATTGGTTATGAAATGAAGATTAAAGCTAAAGAAATTGCAAAAAGGTGGGAATTTAAGGACATGAGACCTGCATAAACTGAAAGAACCAGAGGTTGTACAGAGTTTCAGGGAGAGCATAACAGAACAATTGACAAGAATGGGGGAAAGAAATACAGTAGAAGAAGAATGGGTAGCTTTGAGGGATGAAATAGTCAAGGCAGCAGAGGATCAAGTAGGTAAAAACACGAGGGCTAGTAGAAATCCTTGGGTAACAGAAGAAATACTCAATTTAACTGATGAAAGGAGAAAATATAAATGAAACAGGCAAAAAGGAATACAAACGTCTCAAAAATGAGATCGACAGCAAGTGGAAAATGACTAAGCAGGGATGGCTAGACGATAAATGTAAGGATATAGAGGCTTATCTCACTAGGGGTATGATAGATACTGTCTACATGCAGATTAAAGATACCTTTGGAGAAAGGAGAACCAATTGCATGGATATCAAGAGCTCAGATGGAATCCCAGTTCTAAGCATAGAAGGCAAAGCAGAAATGTGGTAGGAGTATATAGAGGGTCTATACAAGGGCAATGTACTTGAGGATAATATTATCGAAATCGAAGAGGATGTACGTGAAGTTGAAATAGGAGATATGATACTGCGTGAAGAGTTTGACAGAGCACTGAAAGACCTGAGTCGAAACAAGGCCCCGGGAGTAGACAAGATTCCATTAGAACTACTGACAGCCTTGGGAGAGTCAGTTCTGACAAAATTCTACCATTTGGTATGAGACAGGCGAAATACCCTCATACTTCAAGAAAAATATAATAATTCCAGTCACAAAGAAATCAGGCGTGGACAGATGTGAAAATTAATTAACTATCCGTTTAATAAGTCACAGCTGTAAAATACTAACGCGCATTCTTTACAGACGAATGGAAAAACTTATAGAAGACGACCTCGGGGAAGATCACCTTGGATTCCATAGTAATGTTGGAACACGTGAGGCAATACCTACCCTACGACTTATCTTAGAAGAAAGATTAAGGAAAGGCAAATCTACGATTCTAGTATTTGTAGACTTAGAGAAAGCTTTTGACAATGTTGGTTGTAATACTCTCTTTCAAATTCTGAAGGTGGCAGGGGTAAAATACAGGGAGCGAAAGGCTATTTACAATCTGTACAGAAAGCAGTTGGCAGTTATAAGAGTCGGGGGGTATCAAAGGGATGCAGTGGTTGGGAAGGGAGTGAGACAGGGTTGTAGCCTGTCCCCGTTGTTATTCAATCTGTATATTGAGCAAGCAATGAAGGAAACAAAAGAAAAGTTCGGAGTAGATATTAAAATCCATGGAGAAGAAATAAAAACTTTGGCAGAATTGCAATCTCATCGGCGAACGTCAGAGACAGCAAAGGACTTGGAATAGCAGTTGAACAAAATGGACAGTGTCTTGAAAGGAGGGTATAAGATGAACATCAACAAAAGCAAAACGAGGGTGATGCTGAGGGATTTTGATTAGGAAATGAGACACTTAAAGTTGTAAAGGAGTTTTGCTATTTGGGGAGCAAAATAACTGATGATGGCCGAAGTAGAGAGGATATAAAATATAGAATGGCAATGGCAAGGAAAGCGTTTGTGAAGAAGAAAATTTTGTTAACATCGAGTATAGATTTAAATGTCAGGAAGTGGTTTCTTAAAATATTTCTATGGGGTGTAGCCATGTATGGAAGTGAAACATGGACGATAAATAGCTTAGACAAGAAGAGAATAGATGCTTTCGAAATGAGGTTCTACAGAAGAGTGCTGAAGATTAGATGGGTAGATCACATACTTAATGAGGAGGTATTGAATAGAATTGGGGAGAAGAGGAGCCTGTGGCACAACTTGACTAGAAGGAGGGATCGGTTGGTAGGACATGTTCTGAGACACCGAGGGATCACCAATTTAGTATCGGAGGGCAGCTTTGAGGGTAAAAAACGTCGAGGGAGACCAAGAGATGAATACACTAAGCAGATTCAGAAGGATGTAGGTTGCAGTAGGTACTGGCAGATGATGAAGCTTGCACAGGATAGAGTAGCATGGAGAGCTGCATCAGACCAGTCTCAGGACTGAAGACCAAAACAACAACCAATATTGTCTAGATTCTCCAGTAATAATAAACATGCAAGGTGTACGATTGCTCCTATCACACCTCCTTTTATACTCTAAAAATCCACAGTGATGGCACATGATCACCCCAATGAAACTATTTTGTGAGCTGGATGTCCATTGTACTAATGCACCAATATCGCCAAGGAGGATGAAGCATTTTATGTGTTAATCTGTACCCAGTTATAAGGGGGATATTTCCAGAGTTAGTGTCGAATGTTATGAGATTAGGGCTGCAAGTGTAATATTTAATTCTAATTACAGCGATAAATAAATTTTGCTGGTTTCCTAGGACGACGCGGTTTCGAATGTGAGGCGTGTGCCAGAGGAGGCATGTGGCCAGAACAAATGGGCTTTTCTGGCAATCGGTAGTTACAACGAAAAGTTCCAGTAGGCCAGCTAGTCGGTTATTGCACACAGCTACAGGAGTAAGTCCCAGCCACAGTGCCCTTTCGATAGCTAAACAGTAAACTAATACACAGTGTGCATTGGGCTGTCTCTGTGATCGTATGTGTTGCATGTATTCCCCTTGGAAAATTGAGTCATTCAATATCGATAACTGCCAAGTGTTGGCAATGAACGTGTTGATAACATCCTAATTCCTACCACTCCAATCACTTCCAGACGCCCTCCACGTCAGGGTGGTGCACTCTGGCGGACACACGCGTCCACCAAACTGGCTACGGCCGTCCGACCTCTGAGCGTTGGCGCTGGTTGCTCATGAGGAGATTGTCGAGTGACGTGTGGACACTGGGCATGTGCATTCAGGATGTATTTCAGCGATATCCAACATCTGGCCATGACAACTACTGCTACGGCCTGGATTGTGGTATTTTCTGTGTCTTTGTCCTACCCCCTAACACACCCTTTCTCCTCCTCCTCCTCCTCCTCCTTCCGAATGTAGTGGAGAGAACCAATTTAGGAATTCTACAAAGATTTAACAATCCAATCGCAATATCCAATCCCCGTTTAATCAATTTATTGTTGTTGCTTTATTGCGAGCACACATACCAGTCCAAAATCTCCACAGATTTTCTATGGACACAGCATGCAGCTGAGCTGAAATTTGAAATTTTCAGCTACCTCCAGCTTAATGGACTTTCTATAAATGACTTAACTGTATCAGTATACACCAATAGGAGGCAACGGGAAAAAACAACAGTAGGGTTCGGAAATTGGGAAGCTGTAGGATCGAATCCCATCAAATATTCTAATCCTAGTAATCCACCAATAGGAAGCAACGGAAAACTGTCCCACACGAAGGGCATCGATTTAATTAATTAGACAATCAATCTGATGGAGATATTACGTCACTCTAAGAAATCCACAGGGGGTTTACTAGGTAAATGCTGCTTTGTGTGTGATTCGATCCGACCATGGCCAATGGTGAATGCAGTCCTAGCAGTGTTACACTACAGGACATGACCGGTTGTGAGGAGGGGGCGGTGGAGGGAGAGAGTGGGGGATAGGGGAAAGAGAGAGAGCGCATGTGCTTGAACAGGAATTTCTCAGCAATCAAATAATAAAGGACAGCCACCATCAGAAGCTCTTTTGTTTGGGGATTACTGCAACGTCTGCTCTCATAGTGGCCAGTCACGGACCTGAGCAGGGGTAGCGTGGCCTCCACATATAGTAATACGTGGAATGACAAGCCCAATGAAGTGATTGGGCGGGTGGGCTAAAAAAAAATTTCGAAGTTGTTTAATATTCCAAGTATCTTCTCACCCTCAAAGAATTTGTAGGGAATGGAATTTTGTCTATTTAAATATTTAAAGTAAATAAATGAACTATATGATATACACTGCCTTGTATCCCTTAAATTGTTTAAATAAAGAATCTTTCACACATTGTCTTGTGTATGAGAAACTTTTTAACCCTTTATTTGGCAAATGGTGAAAATTAAAAAAAATTAAGTGCTTATATCTATTTATTATACTTAAAGAAATACAATTCAGTCAGTTTTAGAAATTTTTGACAAAAATTATGAAAATTATGAAACGTTGCTTACAAGCAACATTGCCAGCAGTAGATCACACTTATACATATTATAGGAAAAAGGAGTTTGCCGATAACCTCAAGCAAAATGTTTGCCGTACGTGAATAATTTAATTTATAAACACATTTATGCATTCCTGCTGTGTAATAGAACTGTTTCATTTTCCCTTCTTGTTCTTCTTGCAATGGAATTTTTGGAAACAGTTCCTCTTTGGATCGAAGTACAATACTAGATTGCAATTGGAACACATGACTGTAGAATATTCAGACGGACAATAACGACAACGACCTTTGGGACCGTATACAGGCCAATGCTCCATATTATCAAATCGGACATCTTGTGTAACAGTCGGAGCTGTTGCCTTCCTCCTCTTCTTTTATGGTGGTGGTTTGTCTGTTGAAGGTCTTCCTACTTTACTTTTACCTGAAAATATCAAACCATTGGCAGTATCTGCCCTAAATGACTTTGATGAGGTCTTCTTGTCCAGAGATTCTCTTCGAAAAATGCAGGCAAGCATTTAAAACACTCAGATCTAGAATAAATCTAAACCATCTCATGTACCATCGCCTAGTTTTCATTGGTACTCTGTAGAGCTCTATCAGCATACCAGCAAGATCAACTCCTCCCATGTGCTTGTTGTACTGACGTACAATACTGGGACAGGGCACATCAATTCTTTTTTGATTGCTGTCCCATCGTTTTCTTGTTGAGAGTAGTTGGACACCAAAAAACGAGCTTGCAAGTGTCACGATTTTATAGCCTGCCCACCTTACTAAAATGAGGTCTGAGTGACTGTCCTTCCTGTAGTCATAGCTGACTCGTCATTCAGTAACCGCTTCTCGTCATGTAGAGGACAATTGTTTATTCAGTTCTTCCTTATGGTGCCCATGGACTCATTGTTTGATGTTTTGTAAGTATGTTTTAAGTTCAAGGCTGCAAAATAAATTGTCAAAATAAAAGTATTCCAATTCCATTATTTTCTCGTCATCAGCAAGATCAGTTATCATCCCCTTGCCAGTATAGGGAAGAAAATCATAGACAACTCTAGACACACCAGCACGAACAAAAATCTTAAAACGCCACTTGTGTGGCTTATTTGAATATATTGACGCAAATTACCTGCTCTTGTACCTTTATATGCAACCATCTTCTCATCTGTAGAAAATGCCGACTCTTGTTTCTGCTCACGGCAGTTCTATACAATTGACTCAAGAACAGGTCTTATTTTCAAAAGTCTGTCAGAACAGTTCACAGCATTCTCATTGGTCGTAAAATGCAGGTATCGGCGGAGTTTCTGAAAGCGCTTCAAACTGAAAATGCTGGTGAATTTTTCACAGTTCATTGACTGAGACCAATAGTCAGTCTACTAAGACATAGAGACAAGACCCATGTATATCAGAACACCGAAAAATTGTTCTATTTAAATTAAATTGCTGTTTACTGACGTGTAGTTCGTTGGTCAGAGTTTAAGTTCGTTTCCTGCACAATTAGTTCTGAATCAAAGAATCTTCTGAAATAACCCAGTGGTGTATTGCCTTCATCAGAAAACACAGGAGAGAGACTTTCTGCCCTAGCAGTTGTATCTTCCTTTACCCACATGTAAGTGACTGCTTTTGTAATTTACTTTTTCACTTGACTGCCACTCTCATTAGAAGGATTCACTGCAGAAGGTCCTTGCACATGTTCAGCTTCTGAGATTTCACTTCCTAAATCAGAATCAGTGTCTGGTATAACTTGGTTATGGAACTGAGATTGACGCTCTGGAATATAGTCTGGATCATCATCACTACAGCCTGCAAAAACTTCGAGTGCAGTGTCTTCAGATTCACTTAGATCAGACAAAGTCGGGTTTTCTAGTGGAACTACTATTCCTCTAGCTTTTTTAATTCCATAAAATATTCTGGAATCCATTGCTAAAAAGCCCCTAAAAATAAAAACATCTTCTTTGTCACGCCGTAAACATGTGTAATATACTAATGTCACATGTCCTAACTATAGGCAATGTTGCTCACAGGCAACATAAAAGTTTTATACTACTTACGTATTTCAAAACAAAGATTGAAATATTACTGCTCTAAACACACCTCTGGGTATATCTTGCCAGTAATCATAGCAGTTTTTCTTCAATCTATTTAAATCCACTCTTTTAGAACCAAAATAAGACACCCCTGTTGCTCACACGAGGAGATCTCTGTAACACCACTGCACAAACTGCTATCTCGTGTGGAAAACCTTAAGCTATTACAAAAACTGGCGTTCGCAGTGTGTAAAGGAATGTTGCCTGGAGGCAGTAATGCCAGTGAAATGCACTGGGAAGAGTTTGTTGTCCCATAAGGCCAAGGTAAATTTGATGTTGCTTGAAAGCAACACTGCCAAATAAAGGGTTAAACAATATTCCGTACACTGCAATCAATTTTCCACCTGCTAGCCAATCAATTGAGTCTTTTTCCAGACAAATTCCTGGAGGGGGAGGGGAGGGGAGCTGCCGGTTGTGTCCCCGATAGGGAGGGGTTAATTAATTGGTCGATTTAATTAATTAGTCAAATAGGTCCATATCATAAGTGTGCTTGTATTGAGAGACAATTTCCAGAGTGGTGGTGGAGAAGGAGGAGAAGTGGGGAGTAGGAGAGGGAAGGGAGGAGTGTGGAGGGTTTCTTGGAATGACGGATTATCCTCAGATGGTCATAATCCACTTAGCAAAATAGTAAGTTAAGGACTCGTCAATCAAAAGAGTACAATAGGTTTTCCACTGAATGTATGCTTGCTCCTGATGTAGGCAACCTGCGCTAACAAAATGTGCGGATCCTTTCCTTACCCAACTGCTCCTGTTCACAGACAAATGTGAGTTCACTGGGGAGGGACTGTGTTCTGAATTCGCTAAACAGCCATGTCTGGCAGCCAAAAAGCCCCATGCGAAGCACATTCCGAGGCTTCGGTGCCTGTTGGATATTTGTTTGTTGGCAGGCATTCCAGACTGTCGTGTAACTGGGCCGTACCTCCTTCCACTCTAACTGGTCTTGCATCTCTTATGTTTCTACAAAAGATATTGGGGCCGTTCTTGAAAGCTGTGCCACTGATTGCCCATCAGGAAATGTGGTTTCAGCATGATGATGCACCAACTCCCTTGTATCGTGCAGTTCGCAGACATCTGAACAAACGATATGGTGACAGATGGACAGGGCGAGGAGTCTTAACACAAACAAATGTGCTTAAGTGATAAACAGGTGTTCCGTTATGTTTCATTACGAATTGTTTTGTATTGCCTTATGCGTAATTTAATCCCTCAAACAGAAGTGGATGAGTTAAAAATCGAAGTTGAAACCATTGTAGAACTGAAACGGTACATTCCTGGGCATGGGTTTGTACTCAAAATATTCTTTCCTGTCTCCCTTCTAAAAGTCCTAGAAGTTTGTCCGAACACCCAGCATTCAGATTTTTAGTTCGACTATCGATCGTTTATATGCTTGGACAGCGTTTAGTGTTTGTTCTTAGTTTTGACAATTATTAGCGAAAAGTGTTTTACCGTGGAACACACTTCAGACTTTCACACTTTAATAGACCTTTACTCCATTTTGTTATTCTATTTTGAAATGACAGCATTCACTTTAGGAGTGGTGCACTTTCTTTATGAAATTACAATTACTCTGGAAAAGTAAGATTTTTGACAAATGAGAGACTGTTCCAAGATACAACATGGTCATGTACCTAGGTACAAATATCAGTTCAGATCGTTGCAATCGAGAAAAAATTTTGTCAGTAGTCTATTTCTCTATGAGAAATGTCTTACGTTATTACTCTACTACACAAGAATAATCAGCAAGCGAAATCAATCGTTTTATCAAAAACCAGTTAGAAGTTAACAACGATCTGAAATAGAAGCTGTTGCAGCTATCACAAATTTCCCTTTTCGAGACAGGTAACTTCGTTAATACATTACATAAACTTACTTTTGCAAATCTCATATACTCCATGGTGCAAGGTCTTCCGTTTGAAGGTACGAGATGGTTTGTGACTCACGAACTATAACTTATTCATCCACACGTTATGTAACTAGTCAAAATTTAACAATATTTTATTCACCACAAAATTCTTTAACCATAGAACAGACAGTATCCTCCAAATATCTTTAATATATTACACAACACTAAATATGTAGAACTCGTTATATTTGCAAACCCTGCAGAAAACAAAACCTCAGGCCCCACAACAGCAGCAGTCGAAAATGCCAGGAACTACTTACCGCGTCCTCTAGTACGCGTTGCTTCATATAGTTCTAAAATCGGTGACTAACTGAAACACCGACCAAGAAAGAAGATGTGCTTGTAGGTACACTATCCTATGCCCCCCCCCCCCCCCTATTCCCATATTGTCATAGCCGGAGCAGCAGAAACCGATATTGCTTACATACAGTTGTAGTCAGTTTCGTATTCTAGGATCCCAGTCACATTTCTTTGGAATAGTAAATAGCGTTTTCAGGAGCTCTTAATTTTAGTCTCTGAAAGTAGCGGTTCACATGCGATTAACTTTATTCTTCAGCATATACTCGACAAATGAAGATCAAGTACTTTCAACTAAATTCAGTCCTTCATACAATAAAGCAGCCGCCACAGTGGTATGGAATCAGCTCCCGTGGTCTCACTTCACCCCAATAGACCCCGTCAGACCTTTTTCGTTTTCGATTATAGTGCTTTGCGAAACTCCGGGTCAAAGTAACTTTCACATGTTGTGTCACTGTCAAGCAAAATAGAAATAATTGTTGCTGCATGGTACAGATGGTAACAAAGAAACATGCAATGATACGAACATAACTGACGTTTTTGTTCAAAGACAGTAGTCACATTGCAAAAGGCAGAACGTGTTCTCCATAAAGCATGTGATCACCAAACACAGCTATGCGTGCTCTGTAACCAGCTCCCAAGCTGGGCACGAGGTTGGTAAGGAAATATGGTAGAGCGTTCCATTCCTCAACAAGTTTGACTGAGAACTCTGGATGGTCGGTGGAACATGTAGGCGAGCTGCGGTATGCATCCCCAATGCATAACGACGTGGCCCACGGGGTTTAAGTTTGCCGAACATCCACTCATTCAAAGACCTCCTACACCAGTGCTTTCGATGCGATCACGCATTGTCGTCCTTAAAAGTACAGTGACGGTCGCATACAGCCTGAAAAGATACGCATTGGAAACGAATGCAGTGTCACAATGCCGCTGACCTGCGAGTGTACCATGATCAATTTGCCCAACCAACGGTATGCCTCTCCAAAACATAACATGTGAGCATCGGAACGATTATATGGAGAATTCTCGTCGTACCCTCATATGGCCAGAAGTGGGAGCACGTAATGCACCCAGGAACGTCGCCGAATTTCAAGATCACTTACTGCCCTCCAGTTTTTGAGGGGCAAGACGACCCGCAAATAATAATTATAACCTCTTCTATTCGTAAGCTGTTCATCGCAAGGAGACGGTATTTTCGTTGTGCACAGCGGCCAAAATGAACGATCAGTTACTTAACACATTTCGCTCGTCTTGTATGATTATAGAGATCGTTTATTTATTGGCGGGAGATAGTAATTTCGATTTTCCCTTGGTTTGTATTGTTTCAAGATACAGAGATCACAGCTTCCGCAGCAAAAGGAGCAAAAAAGGTCATGCGGACATATGGCCGGAAATGCGTTCCCAGTGAGGTAGGCCATTTTGATGGCGAAGGTAAGAGATCATTATCAGAGAAGGTATCAATGACACTTGAGAGCGCACCAGACGAATGGAAATGTTCTGCCTCTATCAGTGTTCCAGCTGCACACTCTAGGGGGCGCAAGGTTATCCACGAGGGCGGTGCACTCGCACTTTGTTATCAGGGGCAACGGCCGTGCACCGCAAAGTTATGTGCAGACTATGAACGTAACTATACAGCCGATTTTGGTAGGCTTTACGTTAGTCAAATATTCGAATCAGTTACATTTTTTGAAAATTTGAAGCAAGCCATGTTAATAAGCCAGTATCTTTCACTACTACCTCATTTATCGCTTTCGCCGGCCGTTGTGGCCGATCGTTTCTAGGCGCTTCAGTCCGGAACCGCGCTGCTGCTACGGTCGCAGGTTCGAATCCTGTCTCGGGCATGGATGTGTGTGCTGTCCTTAGAACTACTTAAACCTAACTACCCTAGGTCTATGGGACTGATGACCTCAGATGTTAAGTCCCATAGTACTCAGAGCTATTTGAACCATTTATCACTATCTCTGTTGGTGTCTCGTTGTTTACATTGACAATAATTCATTAAGATCTTAAGAAAGAACTAATTCATTGACCGGAGACTGTTGAATGACGGAAGTCTGTCACCTGTCATAATGTTTTTATTGTACACTAGCTGACAGCCGGCACTGCCGGTCGGGGTGTTCACTTTGCCAGTTTTCCACAACGAGGAACCTTGCACGCACACCTGCCAGTAGGCTCGGCGTGGGATGATGCGCTTGGCACAGCTACTTGGAGTATCTGCACGCCTCTGTGGCGAGGCCTACAACCGTTTGCGCCTCATAGTTGAAAGCTGCCAAAAGCGCTGCCTGGAGTCACTTCACTCGACTGCACGAGTGGCTCGGCAGTAAAGAGTCCTACAACGATGCATTCATGTAGGCGCATTCAGCGGCGTATGTCGATACCGTCAGCAAAATATGTTGCTAACAAAGTGAGCAGCAAGGATAAATATAAACATTAGGCACACTCCAGCAGTTCTTCACACATCTTGGTGTTCATGACGTCGGATCTCCCGAATTATGTGTGGCATCATGATATAATTTTGTATGTGCCTTTCGCTGCGAATGTCTGCGAAATTTGTTACGAATAGAGTTAGTAGTGCAGAAGCAAATTTCAACATCAGGCATGGTGCGGCTGATTTTCATGCATCTCATTGTTTATGATGCCGCACCTCCTGAATTATGATTGTTACCTGTCAGTAAGGGGTATGTGCACAAACTTTGGTCCATATCAGTCCAGTGGTCTAGGGGGAGATGTGCCACATACGTACATATATCAATTTTTTGTAATATGTGTGGGTTCTTTCCACGTAAACAGTGCAGTTACAATCGTCTACTGTGTGTATCTGAATAACCCAATTCCTTCTGTCCTTCACTTGAGACAGTTCCACACCACCAGTCAGAGACGTTAATCTCACCCACCGTTATCTAAGATTAACACAGCTATTTCATGGAGACTACGAAAATATTCAGATTTCGTAAGTCCCCCAAATAAAAAATAAGAGTAGTCATAACAGTTATGAGAGAACTAGTTCTGTATTTGTTTTTCGCATTTACCACTACATATTTCCCGTGTGTCTTTCCTAAAATAAGCTCGTATAGCATATTGAAATAGTACTGTGTTTACGACACAATAAATTCTTTTAAAGCTGAGGGCCTCCTGAGCTAAATGAAGAAGAGAGTTTCAACTACAGGGTGAGGCATAATAAAGAGCGATTTTTGAAAAGCTGTTAAATTAAGACACTTTTTCTATTTCATAATCTTAAAATATACGAAAAAGTGTTTTCTGTAACAGTAAAACGTCAGTTACTTTTTCACCGAGCGAGGTGGCGCAGTGGTTACCACACTGGACTCGCATTCGGGAGGACGACGGTTCAATCCCGTCTCCGGCCGTCCAGCTTTAGGTTTTCCGTGATTTCCCTAAATCGCTTCAGGCAAATGTCGGGATGGTTCCTTTGAAGGGCACGGCCGATTTCCTTCTCCATACTTCCCTCACCCGAGCTGGCGCTCCGTCTCTAATGACCTCGTTGTCGACGAGACGTTAAACACTAATGTCCTCCTCCTCCTCAGTTACTTTTTCAAGATAACTGTCTTATTATGGCGTCCGCTTAGAAGCACGCATTCCTCCAGCCAGACCTTGTACTGGCTCATCACACTTCCTGTCGCATCCACTCTTTCAGGGCTTCAGTTGTTCGAGGTGGGTTATCTTGCTAAACTTTCCGCTTCAGACAACCCCAAAGAAAATGTCACAAACATGTGTCGTCCAGTGAACGAGAGGGCCATGCAATGTACCCATTTCGGGAGGCCATATCTTTGGAAACAAACGACTGACTATATTCATGATTACTAGCGTATCTCTGCGAAGTCAGTGTTACAACTTAAAAATCGTTTGGCCTTATGATCCCTAATTGAAGACATTACGAACCACACAGTAACTTTTGCCCAGTGCAGTGGTTGCTGATGCAGTTCTCTAGTATTAACGTCACTGCAAAATCGAAAGTTCTGCTTGTTCACATAACTGGAGAGACGGAAGTGAGCTTCATCCCTCATCCACAAACGGTTTACAGTGTCCTGGTCCCGAATAATCATGACCAAAACTTTTAATCAGAAGCGGCTGCGGATCACATAATCTATTCCCTTAAGGACCTGTACCGTTTAGATTTTGTAGGGGTGAAAGTGCAAATCCTGGGGTAAAATCCTTCCTACCGTTCTCTTTGAAATCCCAAGTTTAGCGCGCGTTTTTGCAACTTCACAGGTTCAAATGGGACCGCGCAAAATGCGACGCGACGCGACTGGGACGCGACACGCGCCTGCGCCAGGTCGCGCGGCTTTGTGGTAGCGGCGCAGTTTCTCGCGCCGCGCGTCACGCGGGTACTGACGGATGTGTGAGGCGGGGAGCGGGAGGGCAGTTCTGCCATATACTCACTTCGGCATGGCGCATACGGACAGTGGAAGTATTGTCCATCCGAAGAGTACGGCCTGTAATGTAAACTGAAGTTTTCTATCACTGAGCATTATTCTTTTTTTCGCTGTTTAAGCGCTCCGTCCATTTTCGTTAGCACGTAATAGTTTTCATTTACATACATATGTACAGTTCTTTTGTTTTGTTTATTCTTTGTCAAAAAACCCAATGCACAGTTCAATAACCGGTGAGCCATTAGCCACTGAAAGTATATCGTCTGCCTCCACAATTTTTTCAGAACGTAAGAAGGGACAGACGATTTACCGTGAGGGTAGTGAATAAGGAAGTAAGGAATATTATAAAATCGTGTCATCTAGAAGCAAGACAGGAAAGTAAAACAAGGTTACCTACTTGCTGCCTCTTATGCTGAAGTATCTCTGCGATCCATTACAAAAAGTCGGAAAGGCATAATTTCCACAGGTATGACCCCTTTGCGCTCCTGGTAAAAAGCGTCCGAGATAGTAAAACTTACGTACTTCATATCACCATGTGGATATGGGTCTAATAAGAGACGTTATACTTCGTACATTGCAAGCCCGAAATAGTCGAGAAGCCCTCGTAAATAACGATGTTTTAATCGGCTCGTCGTGACGAGGAAAAGTATTTCAGTGGTTGCATACACGCTATCAGCGTTAATAAACTAATTACACAACAGGCTACACAAAGGAATTAGTGTCGGTACTAATATAAAAGCAGGAATATCCTGAAAGAGTGTGGTGATATGTAGAAATGTAATGGTGACAATGTTTTCGGAACGATGTGAACTCTTCCTCTCACAAAGCACACTTGCTGGCTTCCGCAATCCTGTCGCGCGATTTATTCCCAGCTGCTGACGATACACTGGCCATTGTGTTGTGCCACGTATCAGTTGTTTACTTTTCTCAGTAACAACTATTTTATTCGCGAACCACGGACTGTCAGTTTGGCAAGGCGTTGGTGAGGAACCGTCATCAGTAGTGTGCGCTCCATTATGACTAAATGCTATTTCGCGTCAAACGTAACTGAAGCTATCCCCTCCACCTCTATCCGACGCAGCTTGATTCACTCGCTTTTTAAAATCGCTAGATATTATATCTCACTGTGCATAAAACTATAAAAAGGTAGCACGTGCAAGAATGTAATGAATCATGAAGAAATCCCAAGAAAGATCATCGAAATGCCAGCAAGATTATTACCGAAATAGACGCCTTGTGATTAACCGAAGAACCTTAACTTGGAAGCCACGGTCACATTATTTGCTACTTGTGGATGTCTGCTCATGTCCGAGAAAAGTGAACTAATAATACAAATTAAGCCCATAATACTGAAGTAGCCAGATCAGTTATTCATGTTTTCCTAGTGAGCTACGTGGTGTGCTTACAATTTAAAGCCACAGTGGCCACAAGACGGCAGCCTTTTCTGATGAACGGAGTGCTCCAGTATTCATCTACAGACAAGAAAACGAAGTAAACGCGCTCTCATACGGCTTCTATTTGACTTTCTCTGCAGGAAAGCCACAACAAACGACAAGACTGAAAAAATACTTGCATTAAGGTCTATGTCCATTCTGTTTGAATGTTTTTTGTTTTGTCATATTTTGCCTGATAAAGAGGTGATAGCTCGAAACGCGTTGCAGTATTAAATAAGTTAAGTAAGTGAACTGGTAGGAATTTCTGAAAAACCTGTTTGTAAAGTCCTGTGATAATATTCTTTTGTACTCGCTTCGAAAGATGTATTCGAATCCAGACCGATTGCTTCGGTTTACGCTTTCGACGACACCACCTCAGAATGAGTTTTTGATGTCGCCGTAGAGAACGTCACAACTACTTCTCACCTCAGTTGTGTACAAAACGGTGGGACCCGAGTGAGTAAACAAAAGAGTTACTATAACGGATTCAGTTTTTAGACTACAATAACGCACCGATAACTGATTACCGCCCGAATGCACGGTTATTGGTTGCGGGACTGAATTAACGCAAAAGATAACAGCAGGAACGAATCGCCTTACGTAACAGGTTAAAGAGTGACTGATACGGCGCACTCGGAGTGTCTCTTAAAAACAGTGTAAATTACCAGTCTGTGTGAGAGGATCTCTTGAAAAATACTCAGCCAGTAAGCAACTACGTCGTTCCACTATACGAAAGGTATCGACTGCCTTTATTACCTAATTCTGCCTCAAGTAAAACGTGTGAAAATGTAATTTTATTTACGTTTCGTACTCCTAACACAAAGTACCTCTTAGAAAGCCACCGAATGATTTTATAAAATAAGGGCAACAAAATATATTATGAAAATACTTTAATCGGTCTTTATGATCAACTCCATTAGCCACGATACACTTCTGGCTACATTTATAAAGCTGGAACTGTTCTTCGGACAGATTGAAGCATTACCGCCACACTACTTCGGATGTCTGTTCGGATACCAACCACACAGCTATACCCAACTACCGTAAAGGCTACCTAAACCGTTCTGGATTGAACTATTAGTACTACGTTTTTTTGAGGATCAACCTCAATAACCACGAGGCTAACGATGTAGCTTGGATTCTTATGGGAAACCATTTCGATAAGGGAGAAACCACGAATAGATCTTACATCAAACCTCCTCCATCCTTTCTGGTGCGATAGAAACGCTTTCATATAATTTTATATGCAGGGAACAAAACCAGATCTAGACATAAGGTGGAAAAAAGTTAGCATAAATCAGGAGAACCACCCACAACGTTAATAAATATTGACGGCATCTTATGTTCGTCACTCTTCTTTCAACCTGTAGTGCAAAGTGTCGAATATTTCGAGAGGTGGGACTGTCCACCAAAACAAGAAAAAAAAAATCCATTACACGTTGTAACATTACAGGACATATTGGGACATATTGAAGTATTCGATACTGTAGACTTTTAGGGGATGTCGATACAGATATGCAAAATGTAAAGGGAAACTTTGGTGATGTTTAAATATTGTGCTGTGTCAATATTAGGACTTTTGCACAGAAAGAACAAAAATAGAATTAATGTAAATATATATTAGTGTTAGTAATCTATTTTCATTCAATTTTGTAATTATATTTCATTTTGTAAAAGAAAGACTCACTGTTTGCTGTAGCTCTGATTAATTGTATAAATTATCAGTTTTGAGCTAAATTATTTCGTATAATATGGACAAGATAATGGAATGTAGTCAAATTAAATCGGGTGATGCTGAGGGAATTAGATTAGGAAATGAGACACTTAAAGTAGTAAAGGAGTTTTGCTATTTAGGAAGTAAAATAACTGATGATGGTCGAAGTAGAGAGGATATAAAATGTAGACTGGCAATGGCAAGGAAAGCGTTTCTGAAGAAGAGAAATTTGTTAACATCAAATATAGATTTATGTATCAGGAAGTCGTTTCTGAAAGTATTTGTTTGGAGTGTAGCCATGTATGGAAGTGAAACATGGACGATAACTAGTTTGGACAAGAAGAGAATAGAAGCTTTCGAAATGTGGTGCTACAGAAGAATACTGAAGATAAGGTGGATAGATCACGTAACTAATGAGGAGGTATTGAATAGGATTGGGGAGAAGAGAAGTTTGTGGCACAACTTGACTAGAAGAAGGGATCGGTTGGTAGGACATGTTTTGAGGCATCAAGGGATCACAAATTTAGCATTGGAGGGCAGCGTGGAGGGTAAAAATCGTAGAGGGAGACCGAGAGATCAGTACACTAAGCAGATTCAGAAGGATGTAGGTTGCAGTAGGTACTGGGAGATGAAGCAGCTTGCACAGGATAGAGTAGCATGGAGAGCTGCATCAAACCAGTCTCAGGACTGAAGACAACAACAACAATGGACAAGATACTTTTAAAAACTCTCCAGCTAACGAGAAAGTCTGTAAATGAACGTTTAATGCACACTTCTGGAACTTTCAATGGAGAAATTCTATATTATGATCGCAAAAATACGAAAACTTGTGAAAACTGTTTCATAACCTAATTTCGAAAGACGATTTGTATCAAGAAATATTGCTAAAAAGATTTATTTACGTTTTGAAACACGATTTAAATCATTTTACATATAAATAGTTGTTCTAAATCACTCAAGAAATATCCAGAATCAAATGTCAAAATATTTCTGGAAACACCGGTACAAATCTGGTGAAGGTTATCCAGAAGCTGGTAGAAAAATGTTATGAAATCTATTTGTAAATAATGCTTGTAAGAATTTATATGTACTGATCCTCTTCCTTACTTTAATCTGTACTAAAATTCTGTAATGTCTAATTTAGTTTTAAGTCGTGAATTGCTATCGTGTTCTAAACAAAACATTGCAAAGACTCTCATTGTTTGGAAAGATATTAATACACCTAGGAGTTATCAGTTGCCAGTTCGGCCGGCCGCGGTGGTCTCGCGGTTCTAGGCGCGCAGTCCGGAACCGTGGGACTGCTACGGTCGCAGGTTCGAATCCTGCCTCGGGCATGGATGTGTGTGATGTCCTTAGGTTAGTTAGGTTTAAGTAGTTCTAAGTTCTAGGGGACTAATGACCACAGCAGTTGAGTCCCATAGTGCTCAGAGCCATTTGAACCATTTTTTTTTTTGCCAGTTCGGATATGCAGTGCGGTTAGCTCGGAGAGTCAGTTGTTGAGTCTGTGAAGTCTGTCAGTTCTGTTTGTATATAAACGTCTGTAACGAAGAATTACTTGTTGTCGTCAATATGAACTCAAGACCTTTTGCACAAAGCAGACACCTCCTAATGCAACGTTTTAACTTGGTGTTGAGGAGCTGAAATGTTATAATTTGGTGCAGAAAGTCCTGGGACGTTATAATTTGGTTGAGGAAGCTGGGATGTCATAATTTGGTGGAGGCGCTGGAGCTGGGATATTTTAATTTGGTGGAGGAAGCAGACGATTTGACGACCACCCAGTGATTCTTCTAAATAAAATACGTCTCTTCTGGGATCACAAGAAGTAAATACGTCGATTCTGGGGTCACAAGAAGAGGAGTGAATCAACCGAGTGAAACCATCCTGGAATTGAAGAAATTTCGCAAAACACGGACACCAACGACCGCCGACGGACACTAAGATAAGTAACTGCTTCCTAAAATAATGGAAAAAGACGCAGATTTCAGTACTGACAGCGGTGTAGCGAGTACACCTATTAGGGAAAGTGCTTCTGACAGTGTAATAATGTTGGAAATGTTAAAACAAATGTTTTCAGAGTTAAACTCGAAGATGGACGATTCTCGTGCCGAATTACGTCAACAAATTGAACAGACACAACAACAGATGGACAGGTCGATTTCGAAGGCTGTGTGTGATTTAAAATCAGAAATAAACTCAAATACAGAACAGATTGCTCACACTAATCAGGTTCTCGAAGAATGGCGAATTACTTTTGAGTCAAACCAAAAAGAACTGAGTTGTCGTGTGGACACGGTTGAGTTCAAAATTTCTGTCCTTCAAACTGATTTAAGTAACAAAATTTCAAATAACCAGTCAAAACTTAAAAAAGTTGTTGATTTTGTAAATGAGGAAAATTCTCAATTGAGAAATGAATTTGACCAGACAAAACGATTTTTTGAAAACGAAATTGAATCTTTCATATCTGATACGGAATCTGATACGGACAAAAAGGTCACAGAAATTTGTAGTAGAGTAGGTAATGTCGAAAAAACTGTAGACAGAAAATTTGTAGAAATACAAGAAACTATGTTTAAAAAAGGTTTTAGTAATAGTTGTAATGGGATATGGGGAAATTTTCCAATTAAAACTTATCCCGGTGACAAGAATATACACCCAAAAGACTTCATGCTATTCTGCAAGGAGCAGTTCACGTCCATAATGACAGATAGTGTTAAGATAAAATTTGTAAAGAAATTACTTGATGGTGAGGCGCTTTCGTGGGCCAATCAGAATTGTTATGCGGAAATGTCCTTTGAAGATTTCGAAAAAATGTTTTCTAACCAAATTTTGGTCTGAAACTGAGCAAGCTCGAATCAAAAGTGAATTCTTGAATGGTCCTAGTTACAGAGAATCTGATGGGTCAATGAAAGCCTATTGTGAGAAACAGTTGCAAAAATTAGTGCATCTGGATAAGCCATTTGATGAGCTAACTCAAATTGATGCACTAAACCGGAGACTTCCGAAAAGAGTACAATGGGGTTTAGTTTATGGTCCAGATGAGTCCATAGAACAATTCTTGAAATATGTGGACAAACTTGATAGAGCCTTTGAACAAAACAACACATTCAACGACTTTGTAGGTTCAGCACACAGAGGGTGGGAACCGAACCGTGCTAATAATAACAGTAATAGTGAACGAAGAAACTTTAACAACAACAGGGATAATTATAATAGCAATGACAGAAGAAATTTTGGTAGGAATGATCAGCACTTTAATTCAAACAGAGAATGGGAAAATCGAAACAGGTCCTGGGGTAATGACATGAGAGAAGGTAACCCGAGGCAGGGAAACGACAGACATAGGCCTTTAAACGACTAAATGCTCCACTGGGAGTCTGTCAGTTTGAGGCAAGGAATTTTCAAAATCAGGCTAATTTCACCCGGAACAGACAGCACTATAATCAGAGACCTAACCAGTATAGACAGTATGCTATGATCGATCTGTAGATAGAGGTAATGAAAAAATTAAATTTGACAGGAAATTTTGGAATGTCATCAGAGAAAATACTAGAAACAACTGTAATAGGAACCAGGCTACCGTTGATGAAGTAGGCCTAGAAGATGATATAATTGCAAATTTATATAATCAAGAAGAAGCACCTAATGCTGAAATGAAAGGTAAGAATAACTTTGATAATTTTGGATTGTACAAACTTATGTGTGGTGATGTTTTAGATGTAAGTTGTCATAATGATGTTCGTACTGAAGTTTCTGGAGAGTCTGATATTCATGTGGATGTGGTTGGTGAAGATGGTGTTGTGAGTAATGTTGGTGATACTAGTAGTGTTTGTAGTGTAAGCTCAGGCAATGATGATGATAATGTTGATGTTAAGGCTAATGGTGATTATGTACTAGAAGATTTTGATGGTGAATTGGATGGAATAGTTTATGTTGAGGTTAAGGAGGATGTTATAAGCAATAGTGTTGAGAATAGTTGTGCCAGGAACTCTAACTACATTCCACATGAGAATCAGATTGTGCCAGTTCAGCTTAGTAATACATCGGGAGACAGGGGGGTTGATTGTGCTGATGCATCTGTGATTATTTTGAAATTTGTTTGGGACAAATTTAAAGATTACAGTGATGACAATGATGTTAAGATCAAATTAAGGGAAATTTGTGAACCAGTTTCTGCTTTTAAGCCTAATGAAATCATCAAACGGGGTACTAGTCAGGATGTGAGTGAGTTAAATAGTAATCCAGACATTCCAGTAAATTCCAGTAGACCTAGAAGTTTGAAGAAAGTATTGCCTAATAAAGAAAACCTAAATATGGAACAGAGGTATGATGAGATAGCAGAAGATCTTTTGTATGAAGAACAGGAAGAAAGGGAAAACACCACTATGGGTTGTCCATACATAAAAATTAAAGCTGCAGGTTGGGAAGGGTATTGTTTGATTGACACATGGAGTCCAATTAGTGCCATTTCAAGCAAATTAAGAGATATAATTAACCATGATCCTGACTTTGTTGAATTACCAGTTGTTGGAATAAAAATTAGAGGCATTACTGGCAAACTGAGCAAAATTGTTAATAGACAGATGTTGTTGTCCTTCAGTATAAATGATGTACAGTTTACTCGAGGATGTCCTGTAATAAGTAACCTAAATGAGAATGTACTGTTGGGTATGGACTGGATATTAAAAGCTAATGCAGCATTTGATTGGGAAAAGAGTTTGTTTACCTTTATTGATCCTAAGACGAGAGTATGTTCCAGTACTGACATGTCGGTTCAAAACTGTGCTGATAAGGGAATTGAAATTAGGGACGTTACATTTTCTAAAGACAGTGGTTATTGTGTAGAGGAAATTACTGAGGATTATGATGATGGAGAATATGGGGATATAGTTCAAGAAAAATTATGGGAATCAGATAATTTGAACCAAGAACAGAAGGTAGAGTTAGAAAGATTATTTTGGAATTACTGTGATGTTTTTGATGATAGACCTGGCAGAGTAAATAATTACCAATGTAAACTCAGGTTAAAACCACATGAGCCATTCTTTATAAAACCTTATAGTGTACCCATTGCAAAGAGAAAAGATGTAGAAAAGGAACTTCAAAAGATGGAAGAGTGGGGCATCATTGAGAGAAGTAAGAGCCAATACAATAATCCTTTGGTAGTGGTTGCAAAACGTGATGGCAGTGTCAGGCTTGTACTAGATTCAAGACACCTAAATAAGTATGTGGAAAGAGAGACCGATCATCTCGAGAATATAGACGAACTACTTCATAAATTTGAAAGAATGAAATACATGACCAGTTTAGATCTCACACCAGGATTTCACCAAGTAGAATTAGAAAATGATTCCAAAAAGTATACTGCCTTTTTGTATGGGGGAAGATGTTACCAGTATTGTGTGGTACCATTTGGGCTGAATGTCTCAGTAGCCGAATTCATTAGAGCAATTGACTTTGTTTTGGGAAAAGATCTTTTATCAAAATTAACTGTGTATGTAGATGACATTTTGATCACTGGAGAAACTTGGGAAGAACATGTTAATACTTTGAGGGAGGTTTGCAATAGATTAAGGAAAGGGGGAATGTCACTTAAATTATCTAAATGTAAGTTTGGTATGAAAAAATTGAAGTTTCTGGGGCACAGTATTTCTGAGGAAGGTATTTTGCCAGATCCTGAAAAACTCAAGGCAATTGCAAAATTCCCAATTCCAAAAACCAAGAAACAACTCAAGTCAATTTTCGGGATGTGCGGTTACTACAGAAAGTTCATTAGTACCCAAGCTCTAAATGCTCCAAGTCTTAACAGATTGCTGAAGAAAAACGCAATGTGGGTTTGGGATCAGGAATGTGAAGCTGCTTTTGAAGAAATAAAAACACAGTTATGTAACAGTAAAATTTTGTACCGTCCTGATTTAAGTTTACCTTTTTGCATTATGGCAGATAGTAGTGATTATGGCCTAGGTGCTCACCTTTTCCAAGAAGTAAATATAAATGGGAAAATAGAACACAGGTCTATTGCTTTTGCTAGTCGAACCTTGAAAAAACATGAGAGGCAATACACTGTTACCGAGAAAGAGCTTTCGGCCATTTACTGGGCATTTTCTAAATTCAGAAATTGTTTATTGGGAAACCAGGTAGTTGTCTACACAGACCATAAGGCATTAATTTATATTGAAGAATGTAGGTTGCATCATGGAAGGATTACCAGGTGGGCACTCTTGTTACAACAATTTAATTACTCAATAAAATATCTTAGAGGACCCGATAATGTAGTTGCTGATGCTTTATCTAGCCTACCTGTGGGGGCTGACTTTGAAGATGACAGTGGGGAATGTGAAAAAGAATTCAAAATTATGTATTTAAGAGGGGTGGACAATGAACAAGAAATCAGAGACATTTGTAATGACATCCGACAGAATCAGAAACACGATGAGAACTGTAAACTGGTCAAAAGTTATTTAGGGAAAAAGGGACATGAAAAGTGGGAGATTATTACAAAATCTACAAAGGGATTCTATTCAAGAGAAACAGTGTAGATAGCGATGTATGGAAATTATGTTGGCCTGAATAGTACATCAATGTACTCATCAAGTACATTCATGAAAGTTTTGGTCATTGTGGGATTCAAAAGTGTATCCAGAAAATCCAAGAAAATGTGTACTTTAACAACATAGCCAGGAGGGTTAGAAAAATTTTAACGGGTTGTGACAGGTGCCAAAGAGTAAAAGTATCCAACCAAACTTGTCGAGGATTGATGCAAAACATCTTACCGAAAGAACAACACGAGTTTGTCGCTGTCGACTTATATGGACCGTTACCAAAGACCAGAGGAGGCTATTGCTACATTTTTGTTATGGTTGATGTTTTTTTCAAAATTCATTAAGTCATACCCTCTTCGCAAGGCAAACAGTAAGAGCATTATTTCAAAAATCAGAGGAGACTATTTTGGCAGGGTTGGAAAACCTCAGAAAATCTTATCAGACAATGGGACTCAATTTACTTCTGGAGTATGGAAAGCTTTTGTTGAAGATGAAAATATAAGTCACATTCTTATTTCAGCTTATCATCTGTCAGGAAACCCTTCAGAGAGATACATGAGGGAAATTGGGCGATTCTTTAGAACCTACTGCAATACTGATCATGCTAGTTGGATTGACTATGTTGAGAAATTCGAAGATGTTGTGAAGAGCCTACAGCATTAGTGTTTTCGCCGTATGAAATACAGTATAATAGCAAACCACCACATCCAATTAGTGATTTCATTGATTTTCCAGTCTGCAAACCATTAAGTACTCAAGAGAGAGAGGAAATAGTGAGAAAGACCATGAAATCTCAAGGTGATAAGAGGAAATGTAGACATGACAAAAGATTGAAGCCTACTCAATTTAAAATTGAAGACTTGGTCCTTGTTGAAACACAAGAGAAGTCTAAAGCCATCAGTGGTGAATTAAAAGAGTTTTTTGACATATATATTGGACTTTTCAAGATTCAGGACAATCCTCATCCGAATGCTTACCGTCTAGTCTACCAAAATTCTGGCAGACTGTTTGACCTACGAAACGTGACCGAACTGAAATTGTACAAAAAAATGTAAAAAAGTATTTTAGATAATAGATGTTTATAGACTTTTATATGTAATCTTACCAGGATATTTTTGTATACTTTGTTATGTTGTATTTATCTGATTCCTCAGGGGAGCATACATTCTTTGTGTGCTAAGTGTTTGGCGAGCACTAGGTCCCCTAGCTATGCAATTGTCATATTTCATGTTCGTATTCTGGCATTGCATCTTACACTTATTCTGTGATCCTGTATAATCAATTTTCTCCACCTGTCAGTCTATCCTCTCTTAGCTTTAAGAAATTATTTAGAGTTAATTTTCTTGAGTAATTAGACTTTAGAGAATTCAAATTTCTGTGTCCTTAAAAACCGGTGCACCGACTATTAAATGCTTTTGCTAATGTTTAACTGGGTTTGACCACTGTGTGCTGTATATTCATAGCGGACTGTGCTATTGCAGCCTGTGATAGCATGCAGTGTATATGGAAACCATACGGACTGTGAAGATGAGACTGAAATACAGTGTGCGGCATTGAGGTATACCGACCTTTAAGGAAGAAGATCACCGACCTTCAAGAAAGAAGATCACCGGTCTTCAAGAAAGAAGACACCAAAGATATGTGTAAAACTTTTCTGTTTTGTAATGTAAGGACATCAACCCTTCCGTGTTTCACATGGAAGTGCTGATGGCGGGGTTGTGTAACATTACAGGACATATTGGCACATATTGAAGTATTCGATACTGTAGACTTTTAGGGGATGTCGATACAGATATGCAAAATGTAAAGGGAAACTTAGGTGATGTTTAAATATTGTGCTGTGTCAATATTAGGACATTTTGCACAGAAAGAACAAAAATAGAATTAATGTAAATATATATTAGTGTTAGTAACCTATTTTCATTCAATTTTGTAATTATATTTCATTTTGTAATAGAAAGACTCACTGATTGCTGTAGCTCTGATTAATTGTATAAATTATCAGTTTTGAGCTAAATTATTTCGTATAATATGGACAAGATACATTTAAAAACTCACCAGCTAAAGAGAAAGTCTGGAAATGAACGTTTAATGCACACTTCTCTAACTTTCTAAGGAGAAATTCTATATTATGATCGCAAAAATACGAAAACTTGTGAAAACTGTTTCATAACCTGATTTCGAAAAACGATTTGTATCAAGAAATAGTGCTAAAAAGATTTATTTACGTTTTGAAACACGATTTAAATCATTTTACATATAAATAGTTGTTCTAAATCACTCAAGAAATATCCAGAATCAAATGTCAAGATATTTCTGGAAACACCGGTACAAATCTGGTGAAGGTTATCCAGAAGCTGGTAGAAAAATGTTATAAAATCTATTTGGAAATTATGCTTGTAAGAATTTATATGTACTGATCCTTTTACTTAATCTGTACTAAAATTCTGTAATGTCTAATTTAGTTTTAAGTCGTGAATTGCTATCGTATTGTAAACAAAACATTGTCAAAGACTCTCATTGTTTGGAAAGATATTAATACACCTAGGAGTTGTCAGTTGCCAGTTCGGATATGCAGTGCAGTTAGCTCGGAGAGTCAGTTATTGAGTTTGTGAAGTCTGTCAGTTCTGTTTGTAAATAAACGTCTGTAATGAAGAGTTACTTGTTGTCGTCAATATGAACTCAAGACCTTTTGCACGAAGCAGACACCTCCTAATGCAACGTTTTAACTTGGTGTTGAGGAGCTGAAATGTTATAATTTGGTGCAGAAAGTCCTGGGACGTTATAATTTGGTTGAGGAAGCTGGGATGTTATAACGTGGATCGGGAAATGCATACTTTCTGTGATCTGTACACTTGTCCATACGAGCCGTCCATCCTGATATCCGTTAATGACATTTCTCATATGAGGTGCTCAACGTGACGTTCCTCCAATGGAAATGTATCGCTCTGATCCTCAGCTTAAGAGATCACGCACTCTCCGAAATACGCTTGCTCGTTGTTGCGTCGAAGACGCGATCCTGTAGTGTCTGGGTATCATTGACCGGCGTGGCGTCGGCTGAAATGTTACAAGCAATCTGGGTTGCTCCATCCATTGATAAAATAACACCACCCACTCCTTATGACGGAGAAATGCTGGAACACGATTCTCATCACTTTATTAAACTCTCATTAATATACTTGATTTTCACTATTGTGCCTGATAAAAATTCCAGAGGTTGTGTGTCTTAACTTACATCACTTCAGCTGAGAGAATTCGTGGGAACCTCGGAGTTCGTTTCCCCAAGAGTTGTAGAACGTACGAGGCACACAACAATGGGAATAAGGGAGGGACAGCCTGCTCACCGCTCAGAGCATTGAGTCCCCGGTTAGAAGTCCGGCAGGGCAGCTACATTGGGGCCCGCAGGGGTCACGCGCCGTTTGGAGGAGGGTGGGATCTTTGGTGTTGCGTGCGCTACTGGCGGCTAGCAGGTTTGAGTCTCAAGACCCGGCGTTAATTCCTTAGCTTTCTGGGATTGTGACTCGCGACGTCGCGCCAAATGTACCCAGAGCTGCCGCTAGGTGTCACACTCAGCGAGTCGGCACCAGAGAGGGAGAGAGAGAGAGAGGGAGGCCAACGCCGCGACTGTGCGGCAACCGGGTTTCTCTCCAAAAATGTAGCGGAACATACGAATGGATGACAGCCAAGCGCAAACTCTGTTGTTGTACCTCTGACACTGAGGCAAGAACGTAAGACCAAATTGCGGAAAAAGAGGTAGTAAACGAGTTTTGAAGTATTGTACGCTTACTGAATCTATAATGCACCTCCCTAGCGCTATTTACGCTAACAGTGTATACAGTTCTGTACAGACAAAGTAAAAATGTACATACATCAAAAAAGTTTCGCATCACCTCGGCTCCAAGAGCTCCGGAACCTGTACACAAAATTGGAATTGAGATCAACATGAATATCCTTTGCACCCTTTTTATTGCTAATGAAAGTCAGGCATTGCATCTTGTACCACCATACAGGGACACCTTCGGAGGTGGTGGTCAACATTGCTGTACACACCTCTCCCTCTAATAGCCAGTAGCACGTCCTATTGCATTGATTCGTGCCTGTATTCGTAGTGGCATTTTAGCCATAAGTTCATCAAGGCACTGTTGGTCAAGATTGTCCCACTTATCAACGGCGATTGGGCGTAGATCCCTGAGAGGGTTGGTGCGTCACGTCTTCCATAAACAGCCCTTTTCAATCTATCCCAGACATGTTCTATAGCGTTCATGTCTGGAGAAGATGCTGGCCACCCTAGTCGAGCGATGTCGTTATCCTGAAGGAAGTCATTCACAGGATGTGCACGATGGGGGCGCGAACTGTCGTCCATGAAGACGAATGCCTCGCCAATATGCTGCCGACATGGTTGTACTATCGGTCGGAAGGTGGTATTCACGTATCGTACAGCCGTTACGGCGCCTTCCATGACCACCAGCGGCGTACGTCCGCCCTCCATAATGCCATCCCAAAAGAGAAGGGAACCTCCACCTTGCTGCACTCGCTGGACAGTGTATCTTGAGGCGTTCATCCTGACCGGGTTGCTTCCAAACACGTCTCCGACGATTGTCTGGTTGAAGGCATATGCGACACTCATCGGTGGATAGAACGTGATGCCAATCCTCAGCGGTCCATTCTGCGTGTTGTTGGGCCCACCTGTACCGAGCTGCAAAATGTCGTGGTTGCAAAGATCGGCTTCGCCATGGATGTCGGAAGTGAAGTTGCGCATCATGCAGCCTGTAGCGCAAAGTTTGAGTCGTAACAAGACGTCCTGTGGCTGCACGAAAAGCATTATTCAACACGGTGGCGTTGCTGTCAGAGTTCCTCCGAGCCATAATCCGTAGGATACGGTCATCCACTGCAGTAGTAGTCCTTGGACGGTCTGAACGAGGCATGTCATCGACATTTCCTCTCTCTGTGTGTATCTCCTCCATACCCGAACAACATAGCTTTGGTTCACTCCGAGACGCCTGACCCCTCCCTTCTTGAGAGACCTTCTTGGCACAAAGTAACAATGCGGACGCGATAGAATACGGTATTGACCGTCTAGGCATGGTTGAATTACAGATAAGACGAGCCGTGTACCTCCTTACTCGTGGAATGACTGGAACTGATCTGCTGTGGGATTTCCAGCTATTTTGGTGGAACGAATTATGTTTGCAGAAACAAAATAATATAGTCACATAAAACTCTCAGAGTTCATGTGAATAAAGTGAAAGAGCAAATAAATATCGTGATAAGCATCCTTCACAGAAATAGATTATAGTACTTAAAAATTCAAAAGGATAGACTGTATCTGCAGAACGATCTGCTGGTCAACTGCAAATGTGTATTGATTGCCCTTTTTGTACATACTCTAGTCACTGTGAATGTCGAGTAATTCTTTTTTCTCCATTACATGGAGAAACGAACATATAAAGCGCACCAGTATTACTGATGGAACCTTCTGGCAGATTATTCTAGTTCTGAGAGGACGTTTCATCGCAGCGCACTCTCTGCTGCAGAGTGATATTCTTTCTGGGAGTTTTATTAGTATAGACAAGTCATTTCACATGTCTGAATCAAATTTTAATTTATTTGATTTGACTCAAATAAAATCGTATTTTCATTAGAATATTATAATTCAGTATTTCCAGTTGACAAAAAAATACAATATTAATACAATTAAAGAAACTGCTGAAAATGAGGTTCTAACCTCGAGACTGTTTCAATATGAAACTCAAATAGTTACGAACAGATTTGTATTTAAGTGAGCCGGAAAAATATCTCCCTTTTTTAGAATTAACACTTTTGAGTTTTACAAAATTGTCACGTTGTTTTAGTAAACTGATGTCTGGGCACAGATTTTCGAATTACATAAATGTACGTAAAGGAAATCGAACAGGGCCAGTCCACAAGCTCCGCTAGCCACATAACAACGTATATATACGCTCACAAGCGTAAAATCTATACCAGCTGCTGTCTGAGCAGGGTGAAAGCACATACAGAGCGCATAACAAATCCGGCAATAACTCACGCATTACAGTCATTTTCACGCCTTGAAGAAGAAAGTTTTTCCGAGTCTGACATCCAGTGGCACACATAGTGACGTCCCGAGTCACGACCCCAGGAAGCTCAGAATTTGACGCTCAGTGTCTTACCCGGTAACATCTGGAGAGAACTGACCAGTTCTTGACGAGGAGCGGCCTGCTGCTGTGTGAACCTGACCTGGTGGGGTTCCAGCGGCGTTTGCTTGGCTTGTTGGAAATTCTGAGTTGTTTATACAAGGCTCTGTTCCGTCTGCTGTCATTGGACAGAAGTACATAACGTTTTACCTGACATGCTTGTTGCCATGACGGCCCAAACTGAGGAGTTGAATGTGGATGATCGAACACTCTTGGGTCGATCGTCGTAGAGGAGACTTCTCGTGCTCGATCGCTGAGGGGAGGCGAACATTCTGGTGTTCTGCACTAGGAAGTCGTCCCGACAACTTAGCTCGGTCCACAAGTTCCATGGGGGCGCAGATCTCGTGTTGACGCACACATCTTAGTGTTGCAGGCCCTTTGCTGTTCCTTATCCGTATAAACGATTTGCGAGACAATCTGAGCAGTCGCTTAGGTTGTTTGCTGATGACGCTGTCGGTTATCGACTAATAAAGTCATCAGAAGATCAAAACACATTGCAAAGAAATAGATAAATGGCTCTGAGCACTATTGGACTTAACATCTGTGGTCATCAGTCCCCTAGAACTTAGAACTACTTAAACCTAACTATCTTAGGGACATCACACATATCCATGCCCGAGGCAGGATTCGAACCTGAGATCGTAGCGGTCACGTGGTTCCAGACTGTAGCGCCTAGAACTGCTCGGCCACACCGGCCGGCAAACAAATTGCAACGACCATAAGTAACGAAAAGTGTGAGGTCATCCACATGAGTGCTAAAAGTAATCCGTTCAACTCCCGTCACACAATAAATCAGTCAAATCTAAAGGCCATACATTCAACTAAATACCTAGTAATTACATTTATGAACAACTTAAATTGTAAGGAACACACAGAAAATCATGTGGGGAAGGCTAACCCAACACTGCGTTTTTAGCAGGTACATCGAAAAAGTGCAAAGATGGTAGCATGTTTTGCATCAACGCGAAATAGGGGGGAGAGTGTCACTGAAATGATGGAGGATTTGTGATGGAGATTATTAAAACAAAGGCATTTTTCGTTGCGGAGCAATCTTCTCACGAAATTCCAGTCACCAACTTTCTCCTCTGAATGCGAAAATATTTTGTTGACGCCGATCTAGATAGGAAGAAACGATCACTAGGATAAAATAAGGGAAGTCAGAGCTCGTACAGCCGGTCGTTGTGGCCAACCGGTTCTAGGCGCTTCGGTCTGGAACGGCGCTTCTGCTACGGTCGCAGGTTCGAATCCTGCCGCGGGCATGGATGTGTGTGTGGTTAGGTTCGTTAATGTTTAAGTAATTCTAAGTCCAGGGGACTGATGACCTCAGATGTTAAGTACCATAGAGCTTAGAGCCATTTGAACCATTTGAAGAGCTCGTACGAAAAAGATGTAGGTGTTTGTTATTTCCGCGCGCTATACGACATTTGGAGAATAGAGAATTTTGAAGGTGGTTCGAAGAACCCTCTGCAAGGCACTTCAACGTAATTAGCAGAGTATCGATGTAGATGTGGATGTAGATCGAGATGGCTAGTGATTGGTGAGCACATTGTAGCGGCACCAATTTGTCTGGGAGATTACCATTTTATAGTTGTACACCACCGCAGTACCGTAAGATTACGGATACGAAGAGAGGTTCTTTTCATTTTAGTCCCGACAAGGAACCACTACATAGTAAAATTCAGATTCGTAGGGTTTATTCACATTGTAATGACACATTCCGACGCAGAGACATACAACACCTCAAAGGCTGCGCCAAAGATCAAATTGAGAGGGATGTAGAATATAATCTCTGTAATGTTCATATTGGATTCGCTTTTGTTTCATACTCCAAGAAGGAGCTAAGAGACACTTTCGATTGTTGCCTTGTGGAGGACGGACGTAATTTCGGACTGTGCGGAAAGGCAGCCATGTTGTTAGTAATCATGATTTGTGCGACGAGCAGAGCAAGTCTTATTGTCTTGTGAATAAATAATTTTCGTAACACTTCGATACTTCTCACTATTTTTTAAAGTGACGTAGCATTGTATTTCCTTGGTTTCCACCGTCTACGTGAAGTGAACCGATGCCGACTTAGGAAGGTACACACGGTCAACAAAGAGAAGAACATCGAGGGCGACTAAAGAATTAATATTGTAGCAGAAGGACTAATTCTACGTCTAAGGTGAGAACTCTGATTAAATCAACAGTGACGTAGAATTCAAAAATGTAATTAATCGGAATGGTAAATTATATTACAGGCATATTTCACGCAGCACTGAATTTGTCCGCATTCAAGCTGGTCAATACATCTCGTAAAAAAAGAAAGGCCTTTCAAAAATTCTGAAGTTATAATTCCATGTCCACAATTTTTCCTCTTTACAAAAAAATAAGAAATTTAATTTTATTATTTATTTCGCCTCAACATCGTGGAGGGAATGTGCAGCATGAACACATTATCCTTCCCTGGACATTATGCTTTTGCTGATTGTCAGTATTAGTCTAACATGATAGACAGTTAGTCTATTGGTTTTCTTGTGTACGAAGAAGACTTTTTGCAATAAATCACCAGTTCATTTTTTACTTGAATTTCATTTAAAGAATGTAGTGTTCCTTTCATTCGATTTGCATTATTAATTGTTTTTAAAATACAGTTATTAAGTAATTTTATACAAATTGTTCACCCTAGGACCTCATGTAAGGGCCAAATTTCAAGTAGCATATTTCCATTGTATTATGTATATCAAAACTGTATCTAAAGGGATTTGTCAGAGTCTAAATAGTCTCCGACTCTGGTAACGATTTCTAATTTCACATACATGTGGTACTGCAAGACTAACGCATTGAACTGTTCCCATAACCAAAACTACAGAGGACTGAAGTCGAGGGAACAGGGGACCAAGGTGTGCCCCCTCCGCCCCAACCATTCCAAAAGACATGAAGCGTCAGCATCCGATATTCACACACATTGCAGATGAAATGTGACATAATGCATAAACCACATCGGTAGTCTTTACTGATGTGGTACCTCCTCAGACAAGGTAAGCAAAATGTTAACAAGAAGTTGACGATAATGAGCTCCATTAAATGTTTGGAGTAGGATATATGGCCCTAGTAACTTATCACCAAGAATGTCTATCCATTAGTTGACGGAGAAATGAGGTTGATGTACTCTTTGTACAGCAGCATAGGGGTTTTCATAAGCCCACACGTGCTGAGTATGGAAGTTCACAGCACGACCCTTTGTGAACCGCACAGGATCAGAGAAATAAATTCTTCGTCGAAAACAGTGGACCTGCAGCACGCTTCTGTATGGGCCAATGACACAACTATGATAGGCTATCGTGGTCCTCTGGAATTAGTACCTGGATGTGTTGAAGGTGTTACGGATACAGCAATAGCTCAAGCAGTACCAGCCGGACAACAGGATGACTTATGCCTTCTGTTGGTGTCAATCGCCAAATCTCCACACTGCTGTTGCACGTCTTTCGTCCAGCAAATCTGGTATGTCCTCCTGCATCTTAGGTGTGTGAACTGACTCATGCCGTCCACTACTCGTCTTTTGGAAGCTAGAAAATCCGTGTCCTTAAGAAGCAGAAAACTTTGGGTCAACAACTTATCGCATGGTACTCTGCAACGTGGGTATTTTTCTGCGTAGTGGGAACGTGCTTACGGGCTATTTCCAATTGCTAACCCATAGCAGATAATTATATCCGTCATGTCACTTTAGGAGTAGTACGCTTCCATTGTTAACAAGCAGAAGAGAAATGGAAAATTTACCAACCCATTCGTGCACAGTGCATTACAAATATCACAGTGACAGTAAACATTGCGATATGACTTACACGGACTAGATGTTTGTCTGTGAACACATGTAATATAGAATAACGTGATACAATTCTGAAATGTACTTAAATGCCATTCTCCGAATAAATAAATGCGATACATACCCATAGTTGCAGGCAATTTACTACAAAATAACACACACTAACAACGCTAAAACTATAGTACATGCAACACAACTGCCTGTAGATTACCCAGTGCTCAGACTTGTGTGCACTGGAGTACGTCAGTACGGAAAGACACGTACAATAGTGAACGCTATTGACGGATCATGGGTTGGGGTTCGGTTGTTTGGGGAAGGAGAGCTGACAGTGAGGTCATCGGTCTCATCGGATTAGGGAAGAACGGGGAAGATAGTCGGCCGTGCCCTTTCAAAGGAACCATCCCGGCATTTGCCTGGAGTGATTTAAGGAAACCACGGAAAACCTAAATCAGGATGGACGGACGCGGGATTGAACCGTCGTCCTCCCGAATGCGAGTCCAGTGTGCAAGCCACTGCGTCACCTCGCTCGGTTCACGGATCATGGGGGCAGCACCTGTGGCCATACATCACTTGTTTATTTAATATCTACCTTGTGTGTCAGGCGGACATATTCACACCCGAACGTCTTCAGCCACTATGGACAAGTGTAGAGATCTCACAAAGTATGCATTTCCAGACCCACGTTCAAGGTATTTTTTTTCTTGTTCTTGTGGTTGGTATCACCTATCAAAATATTTGCCACTATTTCTCCAATATCCTGTGTAGGTATTCCACCCAAGAGTCTTCAGGCGCATTTGCTCTGGTGTTCCGACAGATATTTTCGATTTCGTTTTTGGAATGTGTAGGTGGAGTGAGTCGAAATTAATACTGTTCATTACGCCTGTCATGATGTGCCACTGTCGCCGCAAAGCGTCGGTTTGTTCCCCGTTAAAAAAAAAAAAATAATTTATTTTCAAAGCGGAATTTCACGTACCCATTCGGATGGACGGGCCACAAACTAGTCTACAACGTTTTTCGCTTCATCCATTTGTATTAACAGGAGCGGGAAAACTCTAAGAATAACCGATACTCTAACAGCGACAACAAGGCCCTGGCCCAAATTGATAGCTACCGCCACTCTCCGTTCTCCAGTTTTCCTGCTAATACGTATCGCTAAAACGAATACCAATCTGGACTAATCTCGGGCCGCTCTAACGAATGAGAATGTAAAATTCCGCTTCAAACAGCATTTCGCGTGTAACGGAAACAAACCGAAGCTTTCCGTCGACGTGATGACCAGTACACGTTTGGACTGACTGCATCTACACATTTAAAATATCTACTGAAAAACCAGAAGAAATGTGCCTGAAGACTTTTAAGAGAGACATCCGGTACATTTATACACTGAAGTAGCAAAAGTCACGGAGCACGTCGTAGCATCGTGTCGGACCTCGTTTCACCCAGTACAGATCATCATCTCCGTGTGGCGTGTACTCAAAAAGTCGATAGAAGTCCCTTGCAGAAATATTGCACGCTGCCTCTGTAGCCACACATAGTTACGAAACACTGCCTCACCTGTAATAGAACACAGGCAGATGCAGCTCAAGTGCGTTCTGGGTACTGATACTCTAATAGAGGTGGTGATATCTGGCATAAAAGCTGAAACCTTACTGCCTGCAGCCTCCTGTAACAAATCGTCCCGTGTGCTGGATTTTTCCACGTGTAGAACATTCGCACTTACCTTGCTCAGAGATCCGTCCTGTTCCGCACCATTCTGTCGCGAGAGTTCCCGCCACTCATTGTCGTTAAGTGGATTATGTTGTGGATCAGCGGGTTCGATTTTCTCCAACTGTGGTGGTCCCGCCAAGGCATTCCTATTCTGCTCACGGTCCCCTCAGGAGCAGTCTCTGCTTTCGTGGTGTAACGTTCTCTGGCAGCATGCATCCAAAGTGAAAGTTAAAAGAACATTTCGATGTATAATGTTCATTGCAACAAATAATTTATATGTATTTCTGTTAATTGTATTTCAAAAGGACATTTAAAAGATAATTATGAATTTTGCTATTATAAATGATTATTCAAAGACTGTTAAATACTATCTGTGGCGGAGGATGTGAAAACCGCTACAGAAGAAAGGATATGTTATCAAAAACGACAAAGACTGTACAAAAATTAGGTAAGATATAAATTGGCAATATATTGTAGTAGAATCGCTTGCCTTCTACACAGACTGAATGGGAGAGGAACCCGTAACGTTGCATTAGGCTCTTACGTAGTCTTCATTTGTCATAAGTCGATGATCGACGCCATTTGTAGCTGGGATTGTAAACGGTGTGTAAAGATTTTAATTGTTTCTGTTAAAATATATTTATCTAGTAAAATCTGTTTGTCACAATTACTGCAAAGTTCGCACCGGACATTACCCATTTTATTTTAGAATTTCCAGCATTTTATTGGATATCGCTGGCAGTACGGAGCTGCACCGTGAGCGAGCATTCTGGAACAGCGGCAGATTAAAATATACCATCGCAATAACGACCACATCCTAAAAAGGGTACAGGTAGAGGTGAACGAAAATAAAAACGTGTTTCTTTTCACAGCATTCCATAGGCAGAATACAAAGAGATAGTAGATTTTATCTTGTGCATTCACAGGTGGATACAAGCTGCAGCTCTTTTAAATTTTCATTCAAAATTAGGAACATATCGTGAAGTGTATTTAAAAGTGGATAATTCTTCAGGAGAGCTTAGAAATATAAAAAAGTATTCATAAAGTAAAGATAGTCTTATGCTTCAAAGCTAGTCGGGCTATATCCAGTAAACAAAAATCCAGTGCAACGTGAAAATCTTTGCTAAGTTCGATGGAAAATTATATTTTCATTCTTGTACAAACAGCTGTAGTCCTTGAATAAAAATAAAACTTGAATCATTATTTTGGGAACATTCAAAGAAATTCGTTTTTATTAATCTGCAATAGAATATTTCATATGTAAAGTAATAATCATAGATGAAAAATTTATTGCAACCTTTGAAACCTCCCTTTAGAAAAATTTATGAATGATTGTGCTGATAATCTCCTTTACGTTATTTGATTTTCAAACAGCTGAGCAAAACTCAACGTACTCAGACATTTCTCTTTACTTACTCTGATCATCACTAAACGGACTCACAATATTTTAGCGCAACGCAATCTGACTTATATAATCCCCACAAAAGAATGGCCCCGACTAACAATAACCTATACCTTTCACGAATCACTAACCTCATAAAAATCTTCCTTACTCGAACTACTGCAATATAGCGAGCGCCAGTACTGCCAGCTACATAAAAGATTCTAACTATTGAAGGCACTAACTAGAAATCCAGTCCTACAAATTTACTCTGATGGACACACGTCCAGATCATCCGCTCTCAAAACTCTTGTCATCTCTCTCCCCACATCCAACACTGCTGGCGGCTCACCTCCAACTGCGCTACGCTAAGCGCTGTTCACATCCAACTGCCCAACACTACAATAGCGAATATTTCAACAATGCCAACCAGCCACAGACTGCACACAGCACAATCAGTGATTTTCATACAGAGCGCTATGTGGCGTTACCAACATAAAAACCTAAACAGCCTACTTACACCTTTCATTTCTCATGTCCATCCATGTATATGTTAAGTTTAATCTCAACGGTTTCCCAATCAAATTAAACGCAGAAAACAAAGTTTAAAACCAAACGGTCAGCTCCCGAATAATTAAATAGACAGAAAGGCATTAAAGTGGTTTCTGATCCCACTGCTTCCAGGGTTTTGTGATTGCGTTCGCGTGTCTCTTCATTCCTGTACTGATTTGCCCTATCTTTTTCTATTCCCCAGTTGTTCCCAAATTACCGCCACCCGTTATTGCTATCACCACTCAGCTGATTCAAGCCCCGTAATCGAACTCACTACGACCGCCCGTTGTTGTCGCTACTACATCTACATTTATATTGCGCAAGCCACCCAACGGTGTGAGGCGGAGGGCACTTTACGTGCCACTCTCATTACCTCCCTTTTCTGTTCCTGTCGCGTATGGTTCGCAGGAAGAACGATTGCCGGAAAGCCTCCGTGCGCGATCGAATCTCTCTAATTTTACATTCGTGATCTCCTCGGGAGGTATAAGCGGGGGGAAGCAATATATTCGATACCTCATCCAGAAACGCACCCTCTCAAAACCTGGACAGCAAGCTACACAGTGATGCACAGCGCCTGTCTTGTAGAGTCTGCCACTTGAGTTTGCTAAACATCTCCGTAACGCTATCACGCTTAATAACCCTGTGACGAAACGCGCCGCTCTTCTTCGGATCTTCTCTATCTCCTCCGTCAACCCAATCTGGTACGGATCCCACACTGATGAGCAATATTCAAATATAGGTCGAACGAGTGTTTTGTAAGCCACCTCCTTTGTTGATGGACTACATTTTCTAAGGACTCTCCCAATGAATCTCAACCTGGTGACCGCCTTACCAAAAATTAATTTTATATGATCATTCCACTTCAAATCGTTCCGCACGCACACTCCCAGATATTTTACAGACAGAAATGCATAAAAATGGTTTTTGATCCCACTGCTTCCAGGGTTCTCGTGACCGCGTACGTGTGCCCCTTCATTCGTGTACTGATTTACCCTACGTTTTTCTATTCCCCAGTTGTTCCCAAAGGAACTAGGGTGGCCGCGTACGGTCAGTCACTCTGGTCTAGGTTTTCGACAGCGCCCGCAACTGGAATCGTGCGTTTGCGCACCGCGTGACTAGATCGTATACTTAGACACATAGTCCCCCAAATCGTACTCGAACTCTTATTGCGCCGCTTTAAATGCTTCCACATCATCCTTTCATTTTGCAAAACGATGAGGTATCAGTCCCCTATAACTTAGAACTACTTAAACCTAACTAACCAAATGACATCACACTGAAGCGCCTAGAACCGGCCGGCTGCATTAGGCAGCTGGGATGATGTGACACATGTGGGTTGGCATTATAGTCAGGCAAATACTGATCAGCTCTGCTGCTCCGAACGTATAAAATAAAAATTGATTAGCCTGTACCATGTGTTCGAGCAAACGGGCGGCGCTCGTAAATCCAGAATATTTAAGGAAGAGTATTACTATAGTGTTGTGTGGGCTCGTGCAGCCTCCGACTAGTAGGCTGAAAGGAATGTGTGTGAGTGAATTCCTAAAGTACCAAACTGCTGAGATCATCACTTACACTAACCCCACCTAAGAACAACACACAACCCATGCAAGAGACAGGACTCGAACCTCCGGCAGGAAGGGCTCTCAATCCGTGACATGGCGCCTCAAACCTCGTGGCTACTCCGCCCGGCGCTGAAAGGAAAGCCTGCCGAAATTCCCTTACTGTCTCACAACGCCGCTATCTGGTCCTCATTGGCATGGCAGGTTCCCCTGCTAAGAAACAACGCACGAATTCAGTTGTGTGTGCTAGGCCACACTGGAGAAAGCACAAATTCGAACAGTTCCGACCAGGCATAGGGTGAATTCAGTTAACCGAGTTCAGGAACAACTCAAACTAACGTAGTGAAAGGAAATGCTTAAAACAGAAGCTTTGCTTTTCTCTCGCGAAGGTCTGTCCTCCGCCGCGAGAACCTCCCGCAACATTGCTTTCCCTGTAATCGCACTTATCCTCGCGTTCCGAGTCCCTCTTTGCACTTTATTCCCTGAGGCTCCAACTCCATCAGCCCCTATACATCTACATTTACATGGATACTCTGCAAATTATATTTAAGTGGCTGGCAGAGGGTTCATCGAACATCGCGCGACCGTTACGGTTGCAGGTTCGAATCCTGCCTCGGGCATGGATGTGTGCGATGTCCTTAGGTTAGTTAGGTTTAAGTAGTTCTAAGTTCTAGGGGACTGATGACCTCAGATGTTGAGTCCCATAGTGCTCAGAGCCATTTGAGCCATTTCGTCGAACAACCTTCACAATTCCCTATTATTCCAATCTCGTATAGAGCGCAGAAGAAACGAACATATATATCTTTCAATGCTAGGTCTGGTTTCCCTTATTTTATTATGCTGGTCGTTTCTTCCTATGTTGGTCTCCGTCAGCAGAATGTTTTAGCATTCGGAGGAGAACGTTGGTGATTGAAATTTCGTAGGAAGCTTCCTCTGCAACGAAAAACGCCTTTGTTTTAATGATCTCCATCCCAAAGCCTCCAACATTTCAGTGACACTCTCTCCCCTATATCGTGATAATACACTTTTTCGATGCACCCCGTCAGTCCTATGTGGTAAGGATCCCACACCGCACAGCAGTATTCTAAAAGATAACGGACAAGCATAGTGTAGGCATTCTCCTTAGCAAATGTATTACACTTCCTAAGTCTCCTGCCAGTAAAATGCAGTCTTGGGTTAGCCTTCCCCAGAACATACTCTGTGTGTTACTTACAATTTAAGTTGTTCGTAATAATAATTCCTAGGTATTTACGGCCTTTAGATTTTCTGATTTATCGTGTAACCGAAGTTTAACGGATTACGTTTAGCACTCATGTGGATTACCTCACACTTTCCGTTATTTAGGGTCGATTGCCAATTTTCGCACCATCCAGATACCTTTTCTAAATGGCTTTGCAATTTGTTTTGAACTTCTGATGACTTTATTAGCCGATAAACGACAGGGTCATCTGCAAACAATCAAACTCGTTTATAGAGATGAGGAACAGCAAAGGACCCTGGAGAACGCCAGGAATCACTTCTGTTTTACTCGATGACTTGCACCACCAAACTCTGATAGGAACCTAATTGGTATACACTCTGGGCCAGAAGACTTGCCTTTATTAAGTAATTCATGTTGCTTCACTACTCCAAGGATATCTACTTCGACGTTACTCATGTTGGCACCTGATCTTGTTTCGAATTCTTGAATATTTACTTCGTGTTCCTTTGTGAAGGCATTTCGGATGACTGTGTTTAGTAGCTCTGTTTTGGCAGCACTGTCTTCGATAGTATCTCCATTGCTATTGCGCAGAGAAGGCATTGATTGTGTCTTGCTGCTAGCATACTTCACATACGCACAGAATCTGTCTGAATTTTCTGCCAGGTTTGGAGATAAAGTTTCGTTGTGAAAACTATTATAAGCATGTCGCATTGAAATCAGCGCTAAATTTCGAGTCTCTTTAAAAGATCGCCAATGTTGGAGATTTTGTTTCCGTTTAAATTTGGCATGTTTGTTTCGTTGTTTCTGCAACAGTGTTTTGACGCGTTTGGCGTACCAATGAGGATGAACTGCGTCGTTTGTTAATTTATTTGGTGTAAATCTCTGAATTGCCGCCGATACTATTTCTTTGCATTCAAGTCACATCTGGCCTGCAGTGACATTATTAATGTGGAAGGAGTGGAGGAAGATGTTATGTGAATTTTTATGTGTTTTTTTGAACAGGTATATATTTCGTTTATTTGTGGAGGACTTGGGGATCTGGGTACGTTCAATAATACCAGTATACGTTTTAATCCTCGTTACTAGTTCAGGATTATTCCTTGTTGATCTGGGTACGTTCAATAATACCAGTATACGTTTTAATCCTCTTTACTAGTTCAGGATTATTCCTTGTTAACAGGTAAAGCGCGGTTTTCACAACCTTTTACTATTCATGAAGTAACTGCTCGAAATAGTTGTCGGAGAAAGCGTTTAGCAAAATTTCGGATGATGTTTTATGCGTACCTCCGGAATTAAACATGTATTTTCACTAACATATCGAGGATAGATTAAAGGCACCACGAACTATATTTGTATGAGTCGGGTACGCGTTTGAAATTAAACTCAACTCGTCTTTGAACCTTTCAGCTACTGTATCATCTGAATTGGGAGGTCTGTAAAAGGATCCAGTTATTATTTGATTCCGGTTGCCAAGAATGTCCTCTGTGCATACTAATTCGCAGGAACTGTCTACTTCAATTTCGGGACAACCTGCTTTGAGGTGAGCCACACGTTTCTTCAAGTCACGAGCTACGTATCGTCCCCTCCGGACCAAACCTGGGTGTTGCTCACAGTAGCCGGCAGTCTGTTGCTTTATCGCCACCGCCTACGGCCGAACTGGTGCTCGCTGTCTCTGCGACGTTAACTCCCGGCTCTCGGCAGCTCTTTGGAACAGGAACTCGGGCGCAGCAAAAGACGGAGTACGTATCGCGCTGATTCTCTGCTCTGCCTGACCCTTCGTGGCTTCCAAACGCCCGGCAGCCGCTCTCTCAGCTCGGGACAGTAGCTCTACGCGTTCACTTTGGGACAGCCACGAACGTCGCCATAACCCTGCTCTCCTGTTCTTCGAGCACTCTGTTTAGCGGCAACTGCTCGCTTTCAGCTTCACAGACGCTTCTCGACGACCCTCGACGTTTTCGCTAACTCGATCGCTATTTCATCCCGTAGCATCTTCTAAAGTCATTCGCTTTACTTTCCACGTTCCGTTCGAGCTTAAGATTCGCAGCTTCTAAGTCATCAAATAGCTTTTCATTCACTTTCCTCGGCTCATTAAATTTCTCTTCAGTCCCTTCGTGAGTTCACCAACCGGCACAGAGGTTGTTTGAGCATAGTGGAAAAAAAATTTGCATGCAGTTAATGGAATACTAAATCTAACCATAGTACATAACATCGTTAAATGAACCTGTATAATTAATCAATGGATTGTGAATTTGGCACATTAGTTCTACTCATTCCTCTCTATGGGTACTTCGTTATCACTGTCTTTTTGTGCAGCATATAAAAATCAGGCTAATATTTCAAAGAAAGAAGCCGTTAAGAGCATCGAGTTGCAAGTCTGGCAGCTATTTGGTGCGTTCTGAAGTAGTTAGAGGACACACGATTTGAGTTTTCATGAAACACATTTATTCAAAAATAGCCACAAAGAATTATGGGTGGACATTCTGTAGATATACTTAAGTTGTGCCTGAGCACGAAATAAACTAATCTGATCTGGCAAGAAGAAATTACATAGCGCAATTTAACTATGCATACGTGAGGGAAAAGAGAGGAAAGGGAACAGGAACATATGACTTCAGTTATCCAATCAAGCTTCACACGAAAACGACGAAATTCAGAGGAACATTACCTGCATTGCCTGCATGCACTATCATCAAAGGGGTTTACACCGATTGAAACATCTTGTTACAGCAAATACACCACCTGAGAATTCACGCAAGCATCATGAAAAGAAGTCACCTGAGTTGCACATCCAACTGTTTCAAACAGATGTGAGTGAAAATCGCTAAATGTATAAATCAATGAGAGTACACCACAGTAAGAACGAATAGATCATGAATCACGCCGAATTCATAATAAAACCATCAAGGCGGAAGGCCCCAATGATTCGAGAAACATATGGCCCCCATTAAACAAAGGCAGCTGCTACACGTTCCCACAAAACACGGAAATGCAGTAACGCAAATATTCACCCATCACTTATCAGTTAAAATAACACGGACCAACTATTGAGATTCAGTAATAGAGCGCAACGCTCACAGAATAAAGACAACTCGAGATCACAGCAGAAAATAGAACATGCGATAAACTACAATACATAAAAAGAAATATCGCACATACACGAAAACTCAAGTTCTGTCATATTCACAAAGCTTTAAAGCACATTAACTCAGGCTAACCATATCCCGTAGAGCGCATTGACACCACAATAGTAGAAAGGAACAAAGCAAAGTCCGGACACTGACAAAATCATAGACTCAAGCATTGCCTATCAAGGGCAATATAAAGCAAGAAGTAATCGAAACACTTCATTCAGGCCAAGAGGTTTTCCGAACGGCTCCACGCATGAAGACCGCGTTTGAAGCTACGACCTATCTCATCACTGGCAGGAGAGGGCTCACTTAAGAGCACAGCTACATCCACCGAGTTCAGTCCGGAACCGCGCGACTGCTACGGTTGCAGGTTCGAATCCTGCCTCGGACATGGATGTGTGTGATGTCCTTAGGTTAGTTAGGTTTAAGTAGTTCTAAGTTCTTGGGGACTGATGACCTCAGATGTTACGTCCCATAGCGCTCAGAGCCATACATCCACCGACAGCCACCGCTCGGCTCGGAGCGCATGGAAAGCCCACACGGGAAACGGACAATACCAACTTGACAACCACGAAGCTGTCGAACAGCACCGATAGACCTCTTTGCCCACGTAAGAGGTACAAAATTGGTTATCCTGTGCTTCTAGCAGACGAAAAGCAGCTCAAGTACCAAACCCAAGACAAACCTGAAAAGACACATAAAAAGACCTGGTCACACAAGGTAGGCTAATGGACGAACTTTATAAATATGGGGCTAGATTACACATGGAATATTAATGGATCACTTAAAGTACTGACATACTGATGCGCAGAACGAGTTGCTTGCACTTAACGTCAGATTATCACTGAAACTTCTCAGTCCTTCTGGGAGGGTTAGTAGAACCAACTGCAGACAAACAGAATCAAACAGGGCAACAGTCTTATGAAGCGACTCTACACAGACATTTCAACATATCATAAACACACTAATTATAATCCTTCATGCAGTGATTTTTGCGTTTTCTCCTGTGGAGTTACGGGGTACTTTTATTGATATGAGCGTCCACTGTCTACATCTATATCTCCATGGGTAGACTGCAAATCACACTTAAGTGCATGGCAGAGGGTTTATCGAACCACCTTCACAATAATTCTCTATTATTCCAATCTCGAACAGCGTGGTGGAATAACTAACACGTATATCTGTCAGTGCGTGCTCTTATTTCCCTTATTTTATTATGATGATCGTTTCTCCCTATGTAGGTCAGCGTTAACAAAATATTTTCACGTTCGGAGAAGAAAGTTAATGACTGAAATTCCGTGAGAAGATTCCGCCGCAACGAAAAACGCCTTCGTTTTGATGACGTCCTCCCCTAACTGTGTATCATGCAGTGACACTCTCTCCCCTATTCCATATTAATACAAAACGAGCAGCGCTTCTTTAAAGTTTCTCGATGTACTCCGTTAATTCCATCTGGTAACAATCCCACACCGCGCAGCAGTATTTCGATAGGAGACGGACAAGCACAGTGTAGCTAGACTCATCAGTAGATCTGTTACATATTCTAACTGTTCCGCCAAAAAAACGCAGTCTTTGGTTTGTCTTCCCCGCATCATTTTCTCTCTCTTCTTTCCACTTAAGTAGTTCGTAACTGTAATTTTTAGGTATTAATTTAAAATTACGGCTTTTAGATTTGATTTATCGTGTAGCCGATGTTTAACGGATTCCTAGTAGCACTCTTGCGGATAACCCCACACTTTTCATAACTTTGCGCTAATTGCCAACTGCCAACTTTCGAACCATACAGATATCTTTACTAAATCGTTTTGCAACCGATTTCGATCTTCTAATGACTTTACTAGACATTACCTACAAACAGTGATCGTAGATGGCAACTACTCATGATCGCAACAGAGTTTCACTGGACACGGGGAGAAGAACATTTTTCCATAACACATCCGTCAGTAGTTCTCTTTGATGAACAGGATGTGCTTCACTTCAGCAACTGCTTCATTTCTGCACTACAATAGGGTGTCTCACGGAGACCTAGGAGCTATAAAGGGCTTGGAAAATCTCTGTCGGCTAGTCTCATAGTCTTTAAACCGGAGATGCTTATTTTGCTGTAATTGGTTTTGTGGAACCGAGAATTCATTGAGATCTTCTCTTGCAATGCTGCGTGGTGATTGCCCTTTAATCGCCTTAATGAGCTCCGGTCTTATTGCCAAAGGTAATTCAAACTGAGTTCGAGGATGTTATAAATGCATAAGATCCAAAGTTGATGAGATGTAGATTGTTTACATAGGAAAGTATCACTTTGCTTATGTCACCGAGAAATACTGGCAATGAGTGTTGTGTATAGAGTGACTAACTTATACTTCTCCACAGTACTGCTTGTGAGTCAGGTAGATCTGTGGTACATCTACATCTACATCTACATGACTACTCTGCAATTCACATTTAAGTGCTTGGCAGAGGGTTCATCGAACCACAATCATACTATCTCTCTACTATTCCACTCGCGAACAGCGAGCGGGAAAAACGAACACCTAAACCTTTCTGTTCGAGCTCTGATTTCTCTTATTTTATTTTGATGATCATTCCTACCTATGTAGGTTGGGCTCAACAAAATATTTTCGCATTCGGAAGAGAAAGATGTTGACTGAAATTTCGTAAAAAGGTCTCGCCGCGACGAAAAACGTCTGTGCTGTAATGACTTCCATCCCAACTCGTGTATCATATCTGCCACACTCTCTCCCCTATAACGTGATAATACAAAACGAGCTGCCCTTTTTTGCACCCTTTCGATGTCCTCCGTCAATCCCACCTGGTAAGGATCCCACACCGCGAGGCAATATTCTAACAGAGGACGAACGAGTGTAGTGTAAGCTGTCTCTTTAGTGGACTTGTTGCATCTTCTAAGTGTCCTGCCAATGAAACGCAACCTTTGGCTCGCCTTCCCGACAATATTATCCATGTGGTCCTTCCAACTGAAGTTGTTCGTAATTTTAACACCCAGGTACTTAGTTGAATTGACAGCCTTGAGAATTGTACTATTAATCGAGTAATCGAATTCCAACGGATTTCTTTTGGAACTCATGTGGATCATCTCACACTTTTCGTTATTTAGCGTCAACTGCCACCTGACACACCATACAGCAATCTTTTCTAAATCGCTTTGCAACTGATACTGGTCTTCGGATGACCTTACTACATGGTAAATTACAGCATCATCTGCGAACAGTCTAAGAGGACTGCTCAGATTGTCACCCAGGTCATTTATATAGATCAGGAACAGTAGAGGTCCCAGTACGCTTCCCTGGGGAACACCTGATATCACTTCAATTTTACTCAATGATTTGCCGTCTATTACAAAGAACTGCGACCTTCCTGACAGGAAATCACGAATCCAGTCGCACAACTGAGACGATACCCCATAGCTCCGCCGCTGGATTAGAAGTCGCTTGTGAGGAACGGTGTCAAAAGCTTTCCGGAAATCTAGAAATACGGAATCAACTTGAGATCCCCTGTCGATAGCGGCCATTACTTCGTGCGAATAAAGAGCTAGCTGCGTTGCACAAGAGCGATGTTTTCTGAAGCCATGCTGATTACGTGTCAATAGATCGTTCCCTTCGAGGTGATTCATAATGTTTGAATACAGTATATGCTCCAAAACCCTACTGCAAACCGACGTCAATGATATAGGTCTGTAGTTAAATGGATTACTCCTACTACCCTTCTTGAACACTGGTGCGACCTGCGCAATTTTCCAATCTGTAGGTACAGATCTATCGGTGAGCGAGCGGTTGTATATGAGTGCTAAGTAGGGAGCTATAGTATCAGCGTAATCTGAAAGGAACCTAATCGGTATACAATCTGGACCTGAAGACTTGCCCGTAACAAGCGATTTGAGTTGCTTCGCAACCCCTAAGGTATCTACTTCTAAGAGACTCATGCTAGCAGATGTTCGTGTTTCAAATTCTGGAATACCCCATTCGTCTTCCTTGGTGAAGGAAGATCGGAAAACTGCGTTCAATAACTCCGCTTTAGCGGCACAGTCGTCGATAACAGTACCATCGGCACTGCGCAGCGAAGGTATTGACTGCGTCTTGCGGCTTGTGTACTTTACATACGACCAGAATTTCTTCGGATTTTCTACCAAATTTCGAGACAAAGTTTCGTTGTGGAACCTATTAAAGGCATCTCGCATCGAAGTACGTGCCAAATTTCGCGCGTCTGTAAATATTAGCCCATCTTCGGGATTACGCGTTCTTCTGAACTTCGCATGCTTTTTCCGTTGCCTCTGCAACAGCGTTCGGACCTTTTTTGTGTACCACGGGGGATCCGTTCCATCTCTTACCAATTTATGAGGTATAAATATCTCAATTGCTGTTGCTACTATATCTTTGAATGTGAGCCACATCTCGTCTACATTCGCATAGTCAGTTCGGAAGGAATGGAAATTGTCTGTTAGGAAGGCTTCTAGTGGCACTTTATCCGCTTTTTTAAATAAAATTATTTTGCGTTTGTTTCTGATGGATTTGGAAGAAATGGTATTGAGCCTAGCTACAATGACCTTGTGATCACTAATCCCTGTATCAGTCATGATGTTCTCTATCACCTCTGGATTGTTTGTGGCTAAGAGGTCAAGTGTGTTTTCGCAACCATTTACAATTCGCGTGGGTTCGTGGACTAACTGCTCGAAATAATTTTCGGAGAAAGCATTTAGGACAATCTCGGCAGACGTTTTCTGCCTACCACCGGTTTTGAACAAGTATTTTTGCCAACATACCAACTATAACCGTATGAGTGGGGTATTTATTTGTTACGAGACTCAAACTTTCTCTGAACTGTTCCGCAACTGTATCATCGGAGTCTGGGGGTCGGTAGAAGGAGCCAGTTATTAACTTAATTCGGCTGTTATGTATAACCTCCACAGACACCAATTCGCACGGAGTATCTACTTCGACTTCACTACAAGATAAACCACTACTGACAGACACAAACACTCCACCACCAATTCTGCCTGATCTATCTTTCCTGAACACCGTCTGAGACTTCGTAAAAATTTCTGCGGAACTTATTTCAGGCTTTAGCCATCTTTCTGTACCTATAACGATATCAGCTTCTCTGCTTTCTATTAGCGCTTGAAGCTCAGGGACTTTTCCAGCGCAACTACAACAATTTACAACTATAATTCCGACTGTTCCTTGATCCAAGCACGTCCTGTATTTGCCAAGCACCCTTTGACATTGCAGCCCATCCCGCACTTTCCCGAGGCCATCTAACCTAAAAAACCGCCCAGTCCACGCCACACAGCCTCTGCTACCCATGTAGCCGCCAGATGAGTGTAGTGAACTCCTGACCTATTCAGCGGAACCCGAAACCCCACCAACCTATGGCGCAAGTCAAGGAATCTGCAGCCAATACGGTCGCCAAACCGTCTGAGCCACTGATTCAGACCCTCCACCCGGCTCTGCACCAAAGGTCCGCAGTCGTTTCTGTCAACGATGCTGCTGATGGTGAGCTCTGCCTTCATCTCGTAAGCAAGACCGGCAGCCTTCACCAAATCAGATAGCCGCTGGAATCCAGAGAGAATTTCCTCAGATCCAAAGCGACACACGTCATTAGTGCCGACATGTGCCACCACCTGCAGCTGGCTGCACCCTGTGCTCTTCATGGCATCCGGAAGGACCCTTTCCACATCAGGAATGACTCCTCCCGGAATGCACACGGAGTGCACACTGGATTTCTTCCCCTCCTTAGCCGCCGTATCCCTAAGGGGCCCCATTACGCGCCTAACATTGGAGCTCCCAACTACCAGTAAGCCCACCCTCTGCGATTGCCCGGACCTTGAAGGCTGACAATGATCCTCTGAAATAGGGCAGGCAGCTGCATCTGGCTCAGCCAGAGACAGTGCCTGAAACCGGTTTGTCAGACACACCGGGGAGGCTTTCTGATCAGCCTCCGGGGACGCCTTTCGCTGCCTGCCAGGCCTTGGAACGACCTCCCAATCAACCACAGGCGAGGGCTCAGCCCCACTGCGGGCGGCAACCGGGGCAACCACAGCGGCAGACCAATAACTTAGGTTATCTGAACATGAGAGAAACTACAGATTAAGAAAGAAAGGTTAAACCTTTGCTAATTATCTGATAACAGAAAACTAATCGCTCAAATTATGTTGATTGTAAGATTTTACATTCTGTAAAGAATATCAAAAGGATGATCCACCTGGAAATACTTGAAATGAAGAAACATATGACTCAGAATGCCATGTTAGTATTAAATGACAAAACTCAGTTTCCTTGGGTCTCTGAGTGGAGGACCATCCTGCAGGTGATGTGCTGTTCATTAGGTAGGTTTGTTGCAGATACTGCTCACCTCTCCAGAGGCATATTTTGTAGTGCTGTTGTACAAACACAGTAGCTTTGATTGGAAGCATCAAAATATCGCTATGACATCACACAATCTGACGATGTATTTGGTATTTATGTATCACAGTGTGGTATTTTTTATACATAGAATATCTTTGGTTAGAAATTCTTTATTATGTATTAGACGAGACGTCACTATTTCTACCAATTTCTTCATTTCTAACACTATGACGTAACACACACACTAGTAATGGAGTGGTGGCTTAGCAGTGATCCGTAAATCAGAACCACGCTGGACTGTGATTGGCAGATAGAGTCACAATGGCGACGTGACGCCGGGAAAAGTGTGGTGGAAAATACGTAAAATTGTGGAAAATCTGGTAGCAATAAGAAAAAGAAAGAAAAATACGTAAAACTGAGGAATACACAAAAAAATATGAAAATGGGTGAAAACTACAAAAAATATGGAATAATGAGAGTACTTCCTGGATGCGGCATCCGCTGGTGCCTCTAATTATATAATACTGGTATTAACAAATATAACTCAAGTGACATGACTTAACGTAATTCGTTACAAACAAATAGCCATTGGCTGATTCCCCCCCCCCCCCCCCCCCCAGTGCTTTACAGCTCTGGAGTAACCCCTCGCACTCAAGTTTCCCAGTTATAAAAGAGGGGAGGAGGTAATGCTTGATCCTCATTGCTTAGAGGGGAGAGTAAGTGAGCCGGTTGTCGTCACCTTTGTCACATGACAAAGTTGCCTCGATGACTACTCTGGGGACTTTAATCAATTCTCACTGGTTCTCGGGGAATAGGGAGGGGGGGGGTGTTTACCAAGCATTCCCAAGTTGGTAACCTGACACCTAATGTAAGATATTTGCAGATTCAGCACACCTATCCTGCAGTCCTCCATTGCCTCAATAGACATCTCTGCTGGCCAACGTCCCGTACTGAACAGAAAGACTTGCTATGTGGGTCCCATTAAATAATGTAGACGGCATTAGCACATCTGCATCTTAGCAGGATGACCAACTGAAAATAGAATGTTTGCAGTGGTGCACATGTACATTTAGATTGGAGATCTGCATCTCAAGATTGCACATAGACCGAGTATTGGGGACTGAAGACGCCAAATAAACTGTTTCAGCGCAGTGGCTCCGGGGTAAACTGACCTTATGGCATCTTCCTCAACCGAATCAGTGCATGGCAGCTAGGAGAGAAGGAGCGCAACGTCAAACTGATAAATGGGCTCATACTGTCAAGTTCTTTGTAACTTGACATGATTATGTAATCACTGAAATAGCGTCACACATGCAGTAACCACTCACAGACAGCAAGTGCAGCTCTAGCAGTGGAGGGTGTACGCATAGCGTGTCAGGGGACGCGGAAAACGGTGCAGTCGTTGATAGGAAAAGGAGAAACTGAATTGGCGACCAAAAGGGCACGACAATTGTTTTTCGAGCCAGGGATAGAAAGGGCTAAGTTTAAAAATTGTTCGCTGTCACCGTGGCTGAAGCATGAAGTCAACGGTAAGACGGCGCTAACCAAACCTGGCGCCAGTGGAAGTTTAGTGCAGCGCGCCCCACAGATGACAGGAGTGAATGATGGCTGTGGAGACGTGTACGGCCGAAGAGACGAGCAGCTGTTGAGCAGCTGGCCGCCCATCTTAGCCGAGGGGCTGCCGACTGCGTCTCCTCAGCGGCCGTTCACCACACGTTGCTGTGTCTGAACCTCTACAGCAGGCGCCCGCTTCAGGTCAGCATGCTGACCGCTGTTCGTCGTCGACAGAGGCTGGAATTCGCAGCCCAGTACCGTAATTGGACGTCCACCCAGTGGCAACAGATGGCCTCATCACGTGGTTCCCGTTTTTATGGTCCACTAGACTGACGGCTGCTGGCGCGTATGGCTAGAAACATCTAAAAGAAAACACCCGGCAACAGTCGTCAGAAGAGTCCAGGCCAGAGGCGGGAGCGTTGTGGTATTGGGAACGTTTTCATGGCAAACCCTGAACAGTTTTGTGAACGAAACGGCATTCGTCATCTAACAAGTGCTCCGTTTCACCCGCAGACCAGCGGACAAGCAGATCGCTTCATACGGACTTGCAAACAACAGTGGCCAAGCTTCTCACCACCTACACATTTACTATAATACAGAATAAAATCTGATTAATAGTTTAAATTAAAAACCTCGGAATGGTGTTTTATTGTTAAATTATTAAGATTCTAATTCGGAACAGGCGCTGCAACTCTTTTCCACCTCCTATCGCTCACACCCACGAGACGGACCATCACTGCCGGAACTTCTGCACGGCCGCAGCCATAGGTCAGTGCTTCACTTGCTACACCCACCACAGCACCCGGTGCCGCGAATGGGCCTTAGGTACCGCTTCGTGCCGCGTAATCTTGTTTTTTTTTTTGTACTGTTTATGGCAACAGTGAGCGCTGGTGCAAGAGGCGTGGTTCAGGAACGCATTGGCTCTTTACATATTTGATTGCAGCTCCGAATGGTTTGCACCGCCGCCATCAGAACCAAATTCGTGCGTGTCATCTCTCCACCATTCTGCTGCTTTCCTTCCCCCATGTTCACTGCCTCACAGGGGCGCACGGCCATCGCAGATGCCCGCTGGTGCCACCAAGGAACAGATGGACGATACGCCCTCGCCCTGACCGTACCCGCTCGCCGACCCAATGGAGGTGGACATGGCATCAGCATCGCCGTCGCCCTCGTCGCCCCAGGACACGCCCTTAGGCCTGGATGTGCGGCCTGGCAGCAGTTTTCTGGAGTGCGTTGCTGTTGCCTCACAAGCCACAAGGCAGGGTACAGCCAGAAGCACGCCATTCTCCACAGCTACGGCTCCTCGCTCATCTCTACGTCCAGCATCGTGCCTCCCTCCCCATTGTCATTAACTGCCTCACTACACGGCAACGGTGTGCCATTTCGGGGGGAGGGGGGGGGGGGGGGTAATGTGCTGGCATAAGATCTCGCCAGCACAGCAGGTGACACAGAGGTTGTGAGAAGATTGATTGTAGTCACCGGAGCAAGCGAGCCTATCGGGAGAGAGGCCAAAGACACACTCGCAAACAATGCGCCGCCAGCGCCCTCTCGACCTCCAGTATTTAGATCGCCACCGCAGATTTGGGGTGGAGAGGGGGTAGTCAGCAGGCGTCCAGTGAGTCAACGAACTGAGTCATCAGTCACAGCCTAATGGGAGTCGAAATCGCAGTTAGCTCAGCCTCTAGCTCACAGTCAGTACCTAGCCATCAGAATAGTGTGCATAGTCCAGGTCTTGTGTGAAGTAAAAGTCGGCCATCTTAAGTAACTTCTTGTTCTTATAAGTAAAGAACCCTGTTAATACACCCATGCACTTTTTGTTATAGAAGAGGATACTGGCCACCAAACAACATGCTCTCCTTGCTTCCCACAATACAAGTCTACAGTGACAACAAGACGACACAAAATTCCTTGAATGATCTTGTCATTCTGGAAACCACAGTGGATCAACACAAATATGCGTCGATGTCAACCTCTACATGCAGTTTGTTTTTCCTAAGCGCGATGGCATCTACCAGCAGGACAATGCAACGAGTCACACAGCTCACAGTGTACGAGTGGTTTCAAAGAGTGGCTGGATGGGGCTGCTCGTTCCATGCTTGCTCAGCTGAGACAAGTAGCCAGGCTGGCCACGGCTGTAGACTTGGCACGGCTCCACATCCCTGCCGGTACCTTCCAGAAACTCAGCGACTCTCTTCCCACGCGTCTCCCAGCACTCTTAGCCGCAAAGTCATCCGACAGATGTTCACATTAATGTGAGTGCACATTGGAAGTCACAGGCAGCACTGCAGCCCTGCACGCCTTAGAGCTGAAGAGTGGGAAGCAATCAGGGCGCCATGGTTCTCAGACTCTTCGTACCTCCTGTAAACCTCCAGAGGCAAAGAAGTAAGGAAGGCTGCATAGCACTGGCGTAACGGGATATTAAAGTTTGTGTTGGGATAGCAACTTTCTAACGAAATACGACACAATTAAATAAGAAACACCTCGAATATATCGCTCTTGAATATCATAAGAATTCTCTTCATTATTAAGTACCGTACAAAAAATTTATTACCATTAACGTATTCACTGGCATTGAAATGCATAGTGTAAAGGCCTTGTCCATGTATGTGTGTAATGTCCATAGAACTACTTAAACCCAACTAACCCTAGTTCTAAGGGACTGATGACCTCAGATGTTAAGTCCCACAGTGCTCAGAGCCATTTCGTAGAGGCCTGTAAGCGTAAAATCGTTAGTTCCAATTTCGCTATTAGCATCCACTTTTACTTTTATTTAAATACCGAATTTGTGATGATATGGAAACGTTTCTTATCAAGTATCGAATCACATTTTTTAATAAAAATAACGTCCTTTTTAAAATTTATTGGGTACAAAAATGCGAAACATCAGATACAAAATAAACCCTATTTTCATTTCTAGAGATTGAACTACGTTGTTGATGTACAACTTTCTTATTTAATAAACGCATTTCGCCTCTCTATATCAAATTTTTACGCGGTCAGTAATTCGAAATGGAGAGATTTTATTATCATTAAAGACTATGAGATAATGTCAGTTAATAACATTTTCATTTGTTAATAAATGTGAAACATAAATACTAAAAATAGACATTGCTACTAGCAAGATTCGAATCACAGCTACGCTCCTTTTTACTTTTCCCATTTAGCTCCGTCTTACGCTCACCATAAAAGAATTCCTAAGTTGATGGAGGCTTGTAGCTCGTAACGGTATTTTCCTCACAGGATTCGACCTGATTCCTCTTCCAGAATGCTTAAGTAACCCTCTCAAAACTATAACCTGGTCTTTGTACAAGGTGAGCTGCTTCGTGAAAAGCAGAGAAACAACTTCTTCATGCAAAAGAATGGAATAAACTGTGAAGTAACACTCCTCATCGCGAAATTGTTAAACATCGTCACGCGAAGAAAGGAAGTTATAACAAATTACTCTGGAAGACAACAAGAAAAAGGCTCCTCTTCACAGGAAAAACAAGCAATAACAACTCTTCTTAAAAAAACAATCAAAATACATGTACAGCGGGCATTAATCTATTTTACTGGGAGAAATTTCTAGAAAATTGCAGGAAAATTATTTCTATTTCTGTTGTAAGTTGGTTATTAAAACTACTGTTGCATATTTAAGTAGTCACTAACGCCCGTTGTGTCTCTCGTTGAAGTGAGTATGTAAGGGACAATGTGAGTCACGTACCACACGCAAATGTTATGTTAGAACTGCCAATCCGATGGTAATATACACTGAAGAGCCAAAGAAACTGGTACACCTGCCTAATATCGTGTAGGTCCCCCACGAACACACAAGTGCCGCAACACGACGTGGCATGGACTCGACTAACGTCTGAAGTAATGCCGTAGAGAACTGACGCTGTGAATCCTGCAGGGCTGTCCATAAATCCATAAGAATACGAGGGGGTGGAGATCTCTTCTGAACAGCACGTAGCAAGGCATCCCAGATATGCTCAATAATTTTCGTGGCTGCGCACCTTGGTGGCCAACGTAAGTGTTTAAATTCAGAAAAGTGTTCCTGGAGCCACTCTGAGGCAATTCTGGACGTGTAGGGTGTCGCACTGTTCTGCTGAAATTGCCCACGTCCGTCGGAAAGCACAATGAAAGTGAACGGATGCAGGTGATCAGACAGGATGCTTAGGAACGTGTCAGAGTAGTATCTAGACGTATCAGGGGTCCCATATCACTCCAACTGCATTGAAATTTGCAGCAATTTTCGAAAGGACTGCACTTCTGTCACATTGAACGATTCTCTTCGGTCGTCGTTGGTCCCGTTCTTGCCGAATATTTTTCCGGCCACAGCGATGTCGGGAATTATATGTTTTGCCGGATTTCTGATATTCACGGTACCCTCGTGAAATCCTCGTACGGGAAAATCCCCAATTCTTCGCTACCTCGGAGATGCTGTGTCCCATCGCTCGTGCGTGGACAGTAACATCCCGTTCAAACTCACAATCATGACCTATTGTAGCAGCCTTGACAGGTCTAACGACTGCGCGAAACACTTGTCTTACATAGGCGTTGCCGACCGCAGCGCCGTATTCTCCCTGTTTACATACCTCTCTGTTTGAATACGCATGCCTATACCAGTTTCTTTGGTGCTTCAGTCTATTTTCTAGCGGTATGGTTGAAGGCGCCGTGTGCGTGACACGGGCCAATCATTTCGCTGCACACTCACTTGCGGAGGAATATATTAAGAAGATAACTATAAGAGTTCTGTGAAGGTTACAGAACTTCCGAGTATATTAAGCAAAGGCGATATTTCAACCTTTTTTGAGAACTGTGTCGTACTATACGTACGCAAGGAAGTACACGTGCGACACTGACCTTGAACAGCGGTAGGTATGAAGGAAGTGGCAGAGGTCAATTCAGCAAGGTCCTCTCGTCTGCCCCAGAGCAGGTTACAGCAACGGAGCGTATCCGGTATCGGGACATCATTGTCGTTTCTTTCGTGTCAGAAGCGCTACTTGAAATTTCTCTATAGACCGTAAGAACACGTTTGCAAGAAATTGTTGGTCCACTTTATCAGTTTTGATGCAATATTTGTGATGGCGTAGTGGCGCTATCGCAGGTCAAAAACGACACACTCAGAAAATGTTCGTTAAAAAAAATTGTCAGTAATGCGAGCAATATCGTTTCTTTTTTGCGAGTTAGTAGTATATCGGTCAAATATAGTAATGGAAATCCTAATCACTTACAGTCTTGACCAGTAACCCTCGCAATACTCGCATTACCAGGGGGGGGGGGCGGGGGGTACTTTGTACCCACCTTTTGAAAATATTGAAATCTACTCGGGTACTTTATTTTCTTAAGTTTTGTAAAAATTGTTTGTTGTCTTTGATGAAATCTTCTTACAGATTTTATGATTGTTTTACATTTTTCGTTTAAGATTAATCCGAAATTTAAGGTTGAAGGGAGGTGGTCATAATGTCTTACCCCCTTGGTAGTAGATGAGACTTCCCACAATGTTTGTCTTACTCCACAAATAACAGCATTATATGACCTTAGAACACATGGAAATTATATTTCTCTGGACTGATAGCAACAATAGTCCCAACAATGATTCATTTCCCTTTGTTTCTTTATTGTTTCCTGTTCAGTGGCACTTAGTTCAGTCTTAATACAACTGTGCTTCAAAACTTGTCGACATTCACTTACTGATGGAGAAATATCACAGATTTTGGAAGAAGCTACGGCTTCTCAAATGGAATCTGATCAAACTGAAGCTGTAGTGAGTGGACCTGAAGAGGACTGTGTTGTGCGCTAGGATGTGGACAGTGATAGAGCACTTACAGAAGCTGATGATGAACTCTGGGTACCTGAAACTGATGACGTCGCAGTTTGCGAGGTTAGTGACAAGGATATTACAAGCACTGGAAAAATTTATACCTCCAAACCACGTCAAATTAGAAGACGAGTAGCAGAAAACACAGTGAAAGAAAGAGAAGGCATAAGAGACGAAGGTAAACTAGGAACAATAACAGACATATTTGAAGAGTTTTTGTCTCCAGAAATTGTCAACATCATAATAAAGCATACCAATCAAGAAGCATTGAGGCAGAAAATACCCAAGACAGACCGACAGACAGACAGACAGACCTGCGTTCATGGCGTATATAGGACTATTTATTATAATGGGGAAGGAAAGCGACAGTAAGTCATCATTTACAGATTTATGGTTCTTTACTTAAGGAACGTTTGTTTATACTGCTACAAGTCGTACCAGATTGGAGCAGCTTACTAAAGTAGTAAGATTTGATCACAGAGAGTCACGAAGCGATCGCAATAAACGTGATAAGTTTGCTGCAATACAAGAAGTTTTTGATAAAAAGAATGAATTTTGTCCAAAATATTATTCTGTTGGGATGCACACTGTTATTGATAAAAAGTTTCCATTGTTCCGTGGCAGGTGTCCCGTCAAGGTCTTCGTGAAGGAAAAGCATGGTAAATACTGTGTACTTACACGCATGCTCACAGACGCTAAAACCAGATATGTTATCTGCACGGAGCCTTATGCTGGGAAAAGAAATAATGGTACACAGCACTCAAATTCCGCTGCAGCTGTGGTCAAACGCCTGAAAGTTCCTATACATAATTCAGTGAGAAAGGTCACCACATATAGATATTACACTTCAATTGATTTGGCCGAAGATCTATAGAGGAATCACAAGCTGACTCTCGTGGGAACATTACAAGCTAATTGGAAACACATACCTCAAGAACTGAGAGACATCTCAAGACGAGAATTACATATTAGTGTTGGAAATATTCCAATCACAATTGTATCCCCCGTAAAAAACCCAAAAGAAATCTGCTATTTCTATCATCTGATCATAAATTTATACTATAATGAGACTAAAGGTGGCGTTGACACGATAGATCCAATGGTGAGGAAATATTCAACTAAGAGAGCTACAAGAAGGTGGGCGCTATCTCTTTTCTGTACTCTTGTGTACATAGCAGTGTTGAATAGGTCTACACTATTTTTGTTGAACTTGCCGGACTGGGATAAGAAGAACCTAGTAAGTGACGACTTATTCTTCAAGAACTTGGACTACAGCTCGCGAAACCATACACTGAAGAAAGGGCTAAAAATATTTCTGGACTGCCAAAGCCTGTAGTTTCAAGAATGGAGGGTATTCTCAGAGGAAAATCCAGCAGGACTACGGTGCAAAGGAAGCTCATGGAGGTAAAGGTAGATGTATTTTGTGTGTTAGTGAAAGCCTTTCAAAAGCAGAAAAGTACAACAAAGTGAACAAAACAATAATAGTCTGCCACAATTGTAAGATGTACATATGTGCAAAACAGCAAAAAACTGTTGTATGTTCCAAGCCCAAGAAAGTCGTGAATAATTACTCTCACGACACTATGTTATGTACATAACATATATTTCTATATTACGTCAGGTATTTGTAACTATTTTAATTATAGTAAAGTGCACTTCAATAGTATTATAACGACTTTTATTACTAATTTTTCTCAAGATAATTAGACTTACTTAACTTAGAAGTGAAGTAAGTGAAAGGTTAAAACTGTTTTCAAAAATGCATTTTATAAGACATATTGAGGTACTGGATCCTGATTATGTTCATAACGCAATGTAAAAACAAGTAATGAAACGTTTTTATTTTATAAATTCTTTACGGTGGGTACAAAGTAGCCCCCCGCCGCCCTCTCTTTGGTAATACACGTTACTGAAAATGGCTTGGTATTGAGAGTGTTAAAACTGCACTGGAAGGAGAGTAAATAACTAAATCTTCTCACTGTGTACTTCACACAAATTATATACATGTTTGTATGTATATGTGTGTGTATGTATGTATGTTCGTTCCACACCTCTGCCTAAACCACAGGACGAATTTCAACCAAACTTGGTGCACGTATCATTTACTGAGTGGAAAGGAGCACTGTGGTGGTAAGGACCACAAGCGTTGGGGGTGGGGGGTGGGAGTGCAAAACCAGCGCAGCCCACGAGCGAGAACACCCACTCTTCAGTCATCCAGCATTTGTAGCTCAGATCACTTACAGACTTGCAATAAACTTGACACATAATTTCAAATCCTTAGGAAACTTTTTCTTTCTCATAACACCAAAAAATGTTGAAAACAAAAAAAATGTCGCTTACTACAGTGTTGCTGTTCACTTGGCAAGTGACGTTTTAATTAATTGGGTATTTGTTGCTAACGTTGTCGTGGAAAATTTTTTATGCAGACAGTATTCGCCTATAGCTCTGAATGTAGCAGAAAATTACATCGTGGAACGACATTTACACTCCTGGAAATTGAAATAAGAACACCATGAATTCATTGTCCCAGGAAGGGGAAACTTTATTGACACATTCCTGGGGTCAGATACATCACATGATCACACTGACAGAACCACAGGCACATCGACACAGGCAACAGAGCTTGCACAATGTCGGCACTAGTACAGTGTATATCCACCTTTCGCAGCAATGCAGGCTGCTATTCTCCCATGGAGACGATCGTAGAGATGCTGGATGTAGTCCTGTGGAACGGCTTGCCATGCCATTTCCACCTGGCGCCTCAATTGGACCAGCGTTCGTGCTGGACGTGCAGACCGCGTGAGACGACGCTTCATCCAGTCCCAAACATGCTCAATGGGGAACAGATCCGGAGATCTTGCTGGCCAGGGTAGTTCACTTACACCTTCTAGAGTACGTTGGGTGGATCGGGATACATGCGGACGTGCATTGTCCTGTTGGAACAGCAAGTTCCCTTGCCGGGCTAGGAATGGCAGAACGATGGGTTCGATGACGGTTTGGATGTACTGTGCAATATTCAGTGTCCCCTCGACTATCACCAGAGGTGTACGGCCAGTGTAGGAGATCGCTCCCCACACCATGATGCCGGGTGTTGGCCCTGTGTGCCTCGGTCGTATGCAGTCCTGATTGTGGCGCTCACCTGTACGGCGCCAAACACGCATACGACCATCATTGGCACCAAGGCAGAAGCGACTCTCATCGCAGAAGACGACACGTCTCCATTCGTCCCTCCATTCACGCCTGTCGTGACACCACTGGAGGCGGGCTGCACGATGTTGGGGCGTGAGCGGATGACGGCCTAACAGTGTGCGGGACCGTAGCCCAGCTTCGTGGAGACGGTTGCGATTGGTCCTCGCCGATAGCCCAGGAGCAACAGTGTCCCTAATTTGCTTGGAAGTGGCGGTGCGGTCCCCTACGGCACTGCGTAGGATCCTACGGTCTTGGCGTGCATCCGTGCGTCGCTGCGGTCCGGTCCCATGTCGACGGGCACGTGCACCTTCCGCCGACCACTGGCAACAACATCGATGTACCGTGGAGACCTCACGCCCCACGTGTTGAGCAATTCGGCGTTACGTCCACCCGGCCTCCCGCATGCCCACTATACGCCCTCGCTCAAAGTCCGTCAACTGCACATACGGTTCACGTCCACGCTGTCGCGGCATGCTACCAGTGTTAAAGACTGCGATGGAGCTCCGTATGCCACGGCAAAATGGCTGACACTGACGGCGGCGGTGCACAAATGCGGCGCAGCTAGCGCCATTCGACGGCCAACACCGCGGTTCCTGGTGTGTCCGCTGTGCCGTGCGTGTGATCATTGCTTGTACAGCCCTCTCACAGTGTCCGGAGCAAGTATGGTGGGTGTGACACACCGGTGTCAATGTGTTCTTTTTTTCATTTCCAGGAGTGTAGTTTAGGCGACAAGACTTCATAAACACTGACTGCGTGGAAAACTACCATATCATGCAAGACGTTTAAATCTATTACTTAGTTGCTACTTATTCTATTCGCAACATTTTTTACAGACAATATCCACATTTGTCTCTGAATGTACCTACAATATATAATTCTACAACTCATCTCAGTATTTGACATGTCTCCTGAACCATGAGTGAAAAACGTTCAGATTATGCATGACGTTTTAATTTATCACTTATTTGAAACCAACTCTAGTCGCAAACATCATCCATATATGCCGCTCAACGTAACTACAAAAATATATAAGTATATAACAAATAGTTCAAGAGATATTACGTCATAAACAGTGAGATGCGCGAGAAACTGTCAGATGATGTGTGACGTTTTAATTTATTACTTCTTTACTGCCAACTGTGTTCACAACGCATTACGCAGATAGTGGCCACGTATACTGCTGGATGTACCTGGAAAATTATCTTTTTGTACAACACATATTTCAGGATATACGACGTCATAAACATTTAGCTATATGAAAACACAACAGCAGGGTGAAAATTCGCTAGGCATACAGGTGAAATATGTATACAAATATGATCGAAATTTGTCTGAAATTAGGTGACGTGTACGTATACGAGCAAACTAGCGGTAAAATGCTCATCCTAATCCTTCGAACGACTTCAGTCATATTTGGCACACATATTAGTCGCTGTCTAGAATGAAGAGCTAAAAACCACCAGCTTCCTGCTGGGGTGAGCGTGATAGCGTGGAGAGAGACGAGGGGAGGAGGAGGAGGACATGGACAGCAGAAGAGAGGAAATGGACAGAGAGAGGGGAGGGGACGAGATGGCAAGAGACAGGGGAGGTGTGGAGGCCGTGGATAAAGGAGGGACGGGAGAGAAGAGTGGATAAAGAGAGAGAGAGGATGGCTAGAGAAAGGGGGGAAGAAGGTGGACAGAGTGAAGCGGGAGGAAGAGATGGAATAACGGAAGACTAGAAGAAATAAATACTTGCTCAATGCCTGGTTTCTCTTCTAGTTAGAGTACTTAATTTTTTGTTCATTCAGGCTTCGAAAATTAATAGACAGTGAAGCTACATCAGGCAGTGACAAGCGGCAGCACATCGAGTCGAACTAAGCTCGTGTGACAGACAGGGGTGCCGCGAGGCATTCCACGCTGATACGACTCTGTATCGTACTGAATGGAGGGTGGTGATCCGCCACACAGAATACCAAAATATCACAAGAGTAGCGACTATGTTAAGGTACGGTCGCAGAAACCGACACTAGCGCTCCAAATGACCTGGCGGTGAACTTTGAATTCGGGGAAATATGACGTGATAATCTGTATTCTTGCTCTGCAAAATGCGAGTACTATATGATAATATTTTTCATTTATATGAGTGGGTCTGGTGCCAAAGTGCATTTATTTTAAAACCCAATAATGCAATTTCTACCGCTTGGCTGTAATCGAGTTGAAATTATGTTCCCGATTAAGACATCTCTACCGCGCGACCGCTACGGTGGCAGGTTCGAATCCTGCCTCGGGCATGGATGTGTGTGATGGCCTTAGGCTGGTTAGGTTTAAGTAGTTTTAGGAGACTGGTCACCTCAGATGTTAAGTCCCATAGTGCTCACAGCCATTCAAACCACTTGAGGACCTCTCTATGTGTATTGCAGTCTTTGAATTGCATTGCAAATACGTTGCTCGTACTCTGTTTAATTTTTGCTGACATCCGTATTATAGGGTGAACTAAATGCTTCTGTATATGTTTTTGTTGCATGCTAAAGGACGCTGGTTTTGTCTCGCGGTGTTCTGCAGACTCACGTATTTTTGTTACAGCTTAAGAACCTCGATTGAAATCCATTGTTAGTGTACTCTTCGTATCCTTTGTTATTTTTGTTCCCATTCGTTTTTCGTACTCCACCAAAATTTTCATTGACTTCTGCTAAAATGCACTATCTGCACTGCCTGTTAATAACGTGTGAAAACATTTGCTAGTTACTGAGACTACGAAACAGACATCTACACCTACATGGACACTCTTCGAGCCATTGTGAAACGCATGGCATCCAGTGACGAGAAGCAACAGCACTCAATGCAGAATTAGATACAAGTTCCGCAACAGATGTAATAATGTGGAATAGCAATACTGTCGACACCCGCTAAGATGGAGTTCTTCATTAAAAGCGTGAAAGTACAGGGCACGTATGTAAACAGATATAAAGTGTTGTGTTGGCAGAAGAGCCAACACCGTGTTACAAGAGGAGGCCGAAATGCACGCGTTTTAGCTCACGCAGGCTGGCGTGAGGAGGAAAGAACTATACTGACGTCAGATCTGGAACATGACAAGGAATTAGAATTCAGAAAGCCGACGTAATTATTTTGATACTTAACTTTAATCCATTAATGATGAACGTCGCTCTTGACGGTACATGATTCACAATATTATCTGTTCAGAATACATTCATATTAACTGAATATGGCGCCTTGCTAGGTCGTAGCAAATGACGTAGCTGAAGGCTATGCTAAACTGTCGCCTCTGCAAATGAGAGCGTATGTAGACAGTGAACCATCGCTAGCAAAGTCGGCTGTACAACTGGGGCGAGTGCTAGGGAGTCTCTAGACTATACCTGCCGTGTGGCGGCGCTCGGTAAGCAATCACTGATAGTGGCGACACGCGGGTCCGACGTATACTACCGGACCGCGGCCGATTTAAAGGCTACCACCTAGCAAGTGTGGTGTCTGGCGGTGACACCACATAAAGTATAATAAAAGCGGCGTTCTTAACAATTGTCTAAATCGCGTAGTTAACACACAGATTCGTAAGTGGTAACAAAAATCATAAATCTCAGAACATCATGTGAAGAAACCAACTTCTGTTTTATATGAACAACAAAATATGGACTCATTTACCCGACCCAGTATTATTGATGTCAACAGAGCTCAATCAGAATATGAGAAACATACTTACAACGTAACTCAAAGAGTGCAAAGCACACAATAAGGAATGAGAAGCACAATGATTTGAAACGAGCTTCTGTTAAGTTCCGTTCACTACGGAACGAAAACAAACACAGAACCTAAAGATCATCCAATAAGAAAGCGACATGATGCATTAATAAACTTGCAGCACTGCAAGTGGCCTGACAGCGAACCGAAGTCGTGTTACGTGTAGCCCCTACACGGGTTTCACCCCCTGTTGTGGCTGTCTCTGCACAGTTCGTAGCCAGTGTTTCTGGTGTCTGTTTAAAGCAACAGTCTGGAACGCTCTGTATCGACGCAAAGAGGATTATATACTGAGCATGGTGGCGCAGTGGTTACCACACTGGACTCTAGTTAGGGAGAACGACGGTTCAAACCCATTCCGCCATCCTGATTTAGGTTTTCGGTGATTTCCCCAAATCGCTCCAGGCAAATGCCGGGATGGTTCCTCTGAAAGGGCATAGCCACCTTCCTTCCCCATCCTTCCATAATGTGAGGGACCGATGGCCTTGCTGTTTGGTGCCCTCCAACAATTCAACCAACCAACAGTGGATTACATGTACCGAAATCCTGGCCAAAATTATTTTTGATAGTTTCAAACCTTTAAAGCACTCCCTTTCACTACTAGGTTAACTGTAGTTGTGAATACCCCTAAACTACTCCACTGCCGTCCATAGAGAGGTGCCTGGGATGACTCGGCATGCATTTGTTAGTTTGTGTGCCTGTCTTTCAGTTTGTACCATGCCACTTACCACAAGTTCTTAACCTTTTGTACTTGAAAATTTCAAAGTAGATTCGTGTGATACCCTTAATTTGCTGTAACGATTTTACTGGTGACGTGATGACAGGACTGCTTCTACTAGGGCACCGAATTGCTCGTCACGTGTGTGATTGTTCCATATGTAGTTAGTTTGCCATACTTTTCTCGCAATTTTTAAATGCGCCTTCAAACTAATTATAGCTATGTACTGTGTTATATATGTGCGTATTGAGAAGTGTATGTTAGTGTGTGTAATCTAGGTTGGTTCTGCTACGTTCACTTGTCTAATGTTACCGATCACAGCAGGTGATTGTCCCAGGCCTCTCGCAAAGTTCTTTTCAATTGCACGTTGGTTTATTGTCTTACTTCTCGCAGTTCACAGCCTGATGCGATAGATGGTGCTGCATGCAGCGCTAGATTGCAAGCAAAATCTATCTACGTAGGGGGGCAACACATCTGTATGCTCCACCGTGACGTAATCCAGCAAATCAGATGCCTTCCTATGAGTATGAAAGAGGGAACCTTGCCAGTTCACGACAGCCAGTTTTAGTCCCTGACGACGATGGTGGAGGGTATCATCGAAAGCGTGGAATTTTCTGAAAATTTGACGAGGCAAGTGAACCGAGAACCTTTCATGTACTTGCTACAATAGTTGACCAAACGTCCATTTTTGCCATTTGGCCATAATTTCGGTAAATATACTCCGGTGTGCGGCACAGGTCAGCACAGCATGGGAAACATGCGATGTTGGTGTAATGTGTTGAAAGATAATGTCACGAAGATCTCGGAGAAGGGTCATAGCCACCGTCCTTAAGGCGCCAGAAATGTGATAGGTACAGTCCAAATTACCATCTGTGTGGACAAGACGCGATCATCTTATTTACCCAGTGGTACCCCATACCAACAAGTCAGATGATGAGCCCATGAGAAGATGACGAAAGCAGTCTGGCAACGTTCGTCCTCCTCAGAGCTTGCATGCATGGATACGTCCAATGTGATGTTGTACACAGGACTGGGACTCGTCTGCAATGACGACATAGTGCCACTTTGGTATGTCCAGTCTCCTTGTTGGGAGTTCCACTGTCGGCCGCCTCGGTCTCCTGCCGCGTCGATGTGGGCTTCGACAGCAGTTGTCGCTGGACGTCGCCGCACTGTCCGTGAGGGCGCTCTTCTGGCCACCAGTGAGCTCGCTGCGTTCCATGACACAGGGAACCTGGTGTGTCTGTGTGGTCCTGCACAGCCAACCAAACAGCACGTCGAGCCTCTCAGGCGCTAGTCACGTAGGGCCATTAACAGCCTACGTGACCCTCGCGAACCGATGGGCACCGTATTCACGTGACAGCGCGAGCAGCGTAACGACAAACTGCAGTCTCGGACTTTGGTAAGTGCTGGTAGACGTTTCCCCTTCGTACACAAGGTGTCACACAGTCTTCCCACAAACAAACAACACTCAAATGCGATTTCTGAACGACAAACCCGTTGTAAAATCTTTACTTACATACAGAGCATAGTGGCAGCTGTGGAAAATCACTGGTCCACATCTACCCTATACCTTGCAAGCCGTGTAATATGCTGTGGCAGATGGTGGAATCCGTGCTGGATACAGTGGCCGATGCGCAGGGAACAGTTACTGAGCGATTTCATTTGTTTCTTTAGGCGGGGCCGACCTTGTCTGGCCACTTCCAGCCGGCTGGCGACACACTGCGATGGCAGAAGCGAGCCACACGCCCTGCGTTCTTCCTCAAACGATTTTACAGACACTATTCCGTAAAAAAAAAAAAAAAAATCTTTTTTCCCTACTTATAGCTTTATATGCCAGCTTCGTGTCACGTGCCCATCATTTCGTTAATGGTGACAGTTATTATGGTACTTTGATTTAAGTAAGACATTGCATGAAATATGAAAAAGTTTAAAATAGAAAATAGGGGTTGCTAAGATTTTGCGTTTGGTACACATTACATAATATGTTGCCGCGTATAAAATTCAGCTGAGATAATGAATTTTTCTTTAGACTTTGGTGGAAGTCTCAGTCACCAATGACGGAAAAATTAATCTGATGTAGCGCACTCATCTGCAACCGTCCGAGCCAGCGAAAAAGCCAGAATGAGATATTCTCAACATTCCTCACATCTCAAACGGTTTGAGATATGGAAACAAGATTTTCGCAAATGACAGCACGCAAAGAGAAGAGTGCTTTGCCGTATGGTTAACATGCAAAACTTAATTATTGACCGCATTATACGATGAAACAATGTAATTATTAAGGGGCATCGATAGCTGGTGAAACGAGACATACTGTGGGATATAGTACAACGTAAGTGAAGACATTACAAGCTCATTTTTGAATCGGCGATGTGCTTTTTCATAAACGTTTCCTCCCTATTTTTCCTCAGTTTCTCACTTAAAAAACTTCATAACCACTGTCCATTTTCAATTTCTCGCGGTGTAATGAACAGTCCATTAAATTTTGGGCACGCAGCCGCGCAAATAAAATTTCCTCCGCTGATATTTCGGCCGCGTATCGTCCGGCCATCCTCAGAGTGAGTCATAAGACTGACGACAAGATGCCAAGCGCGGCCTTAGATGCTCCACCGCGGCGGTACTGCGCATGCGATTGAGAGATGTTGGTCGGCGGCAAAGAAATACGCTTATACATGCACCGCCTGTGGCGAAGGCGTACAGACATTCGATTCGCTTATCGATGTATGATCGGCGGCGGTGACACCGTGACGACTTCTCTGCAGTTCAATTACCCCAAGAGCCGGATTCCATGCTTTGCCCAAATTAAAACAATTATCTCTGTTTATTAAATTATTAGTTGCTCTCATCTCGATACCTTGACGGCAGATTCCCAAAAGGAAGACGTGGATGTTAAAATATTCACATCACTGTAATTCATGGAATGACCTGTACCAAGACAATGTTCGGCCACAGCTGACTTGTCTGGCTGTAATAAGCGTTTGTATCTTCGATGCTCTACACATCTCTCATGAACGGTGCGTGTTGTTTGATCTCTGTACGATTTCTCACAATTTCCGCTATAAATCTGATACACACCCGCTTTTCGAAGCTGTAAATCGTCCTTCACAGAGTAAAGCTGCAGCAGTCTTCGTTGGGGGGGGATGGGGGGGGGGGGGGGGAAAGACCACCACAACACAGAATTTCTCAAGAATACACCCACATCGGCAAAAAAGTACTAGATTTGAAAGAATTACTATCTTCTTCCTAGGTTTTACATTGAATGCTCTACAAATTTGTTGCGGAGAAAATCCATTCGATTTAAAAATGCTCTTAAGGTATGTGAGCTCTTGTTGCAAATTGTCTTTATAGGAAATACAGTGTGCCCTATGCACTAAGGTCTTAAGAACACATACGGTCTGTGAAGGGTGATGGCAGCTACTGGCATGAACATTTAGATTTGTATACGTTGGTTTCCGGTATACGGCGTGTCCTAATGTGCCATCAACTTTACGGCGAGCGACAACATCCAAAAATGGGAGGTAGACGTTTTTTTATATTTCCATAGTAAATTTGATACTAGAATGGATGGAATTCTAATGCTCAAGAAATCGATGTAATTCATTCATCCCGTGCGTCGATACCACAAATGTGTCGTCCACGTACCTCCAGAAGACCGTTGGTTTAAAACTTGCTGAGTGCAGTGCCTTGTCCTCGAAGTCTTCCATGAATAAATTAGCTACCAGAGGGTAGAGGGGGCGTCCCATGACAACACCATCGATCTTGTATGAATGCATGGTTTCTCGGCGATATGAATTAATAAAATATTCTCAGGCTTCCAGCGGTTAAAATCGCACGAGCTTCCGACCGAGCTCTCCCCGGTCATTGTCAAGTGGTAAGACTGACTGCTGTGTCGACGTGGCCGCGTCGTTATACAGCCGCACTGCTAGCTGTGACGTCACTGGTGCTCTCTTCCTCGACAAACAGGGTGTTGCAGAAAGGTACGGCAAACTTTCAGGAAACATTCCTCACACAAATAAAGAAAAGATGTTATGTGGACATGTGTCCGGAAACGCTTAACTCCATGTTAGAGCTCATTTTATTACTTCTCTTCAAATCACATTAATCATGGAATGGAAACACACATCAACAGAACGTACCAGCGTGACTTCAAACACTTTGTTACAGGAAATATTCAAAATGTCCTCCGTTAGCGAGGATACATGCATCCACCCTCCGTCGCATGGAATCCCTGATGCGCTGATGCAGCCCTGGAGGATGGTGTATTGTATCACAGCCGTCCACAATACGAGCCTCTACGTTTGGTACCGGGGTTGCGTAGACAAGAGCTTCCAAATGCCCCCATAAATGAAAGTCAAGAGGGTTGAGGTCAGTAGAGAGTGGAGGTCATGGAATTGGTCCGCCTCTACCAGTCCATCGGTCACCGAATCTGTTGTTGAGAAGCATACGAACCCTTCGACTGAAATGTATAGGAGCTACATCGTGCATGAACCACATGTTGTGTCGTACTTGTAAAGGCACATGTTCTAGCAGCACAGGTAGGGTATCCCGTATGAAATCATATTTACGTGCTCCATTGAGCGTTGGTGGAAGAACATGGGGCCCAATCAAGACATCACCGACAAATAATGCCTGCCCAAACGTTCACAGAAAATCTGTGGTGATGACGTGATTGCACAAATGCGTGCGGATTCTCGTCAGCCCACACATGTTGATTCTGAAAATTTACAATTTGATCACGTTGGAATGAAGCCTCATCCGTAAAGAGAACATCTGCACTAAAATGAGGATTGACACATTGTTGGATGAACCATTCGCAGAAGTGTACCCGTAGAGGCCAATCAGCTGCTGATAGTGCCTGCACACGCTGTATATGGTACGGAATCAACTGGTTCTCCCGCAGCACCCTCCATACAGTGACGTGGTCAACGTTACCTTGTACAGCAGCAACTTCTCTGACGCTGACATTAGGGTTATCGTCAACTGCACGAAGAATTGTCTCGTCCATTGCAGGTGTCCTCGTCGTTCTCGGTCTTCACCAGTCGCGAGTCATAGGCTGGAATGTTCCGTGCTCCCTAAGACGCCGATCAATTGCTTCGAACGTCATCCTGTCGGGACACCTTCGTTCTGGAAATCTTTCTCGATACAAATATACCTCGCCACGGTTATTACGCCGTGCTAATCCATACATCAAATGGGCATCTGCCAACTCCGCATTTGTAAACATTGCACTGACTGCAAAACCACGTTCGTGATGAACACTAACCTGTTGATGCTACGTACTAATGTGCTTGATGCTAGTACTGTAGAGCAATGAGTCGCATGTCAACACAAACATCGAAGTCAACATTACCTTCCTTCTATTTTGCCAACTGGAGGTGAATAGAGGAAGTAGGGTACATACTGACGTAACTAAAATGACCTCTAACATGGAAATTGAGCGTTTCCGGACACATCTCCACATAACATCTTTTCTTTATTTGTGTGTGAGGAATATTTCCTGAAATTTGGCCGTCCCTTTTTGTAACACACTGTATATAGTCATGTTTTCATTCCGCGTCCGTCGCGCCCGTTTTAACATCGCGATAGTCGGGTTCCGTCCTTGTTGATGGTGTTTTCAGCGGTTTTTATTTCAATAGCTTCTTTTATGACGCTATCGCAAAATCCCTCCTTCATATCGACATGTTTCGTCGAATAGAATTCGATGTCCACTTTCTAAGGCGTGTTCTTCCACGGCTGAATTTTCTGGATAGCGTAGGTGTAAGCACCTCTCGTGTTCCTTCCCGACGTTGCTCTACCATGCGTACTGTTTGGCTGACGTAGTAACAGCCACACTGACATGGTATCTTGTACACTCGAAGCGTTCTAAGATTTAGATCGTCCTTGATGTGGCCGAGGAGAGCTCGGTCGAAAGTTCGTTGGATTATAACCACCTGACGCGGCTGGAAGCCCGAGAAAATCTTATTAATTCATATCGCCACGAAACCACGCATTCATACATGGCGTACCTCTACGGGGGGGAAACGTGGCGCCTAGGGAACCTGCTTGGGAAGAAGGCTAACCTGTTAAGCTCTCTAGCCTTCCTGCTACGCTGTCGAGATGAGAACGCGATTCCACGATTTACCTCGGCAGCCAGGTGAATCTACCGTTCAGCCAGCTCTGCCCTGTTGCGGGAAACGATACACTTCACCAGGCGGCAGCTGGATTTAAAAGGTCGCGAACTGCTGGCTATACATCTGCAGTTGACAGAGGTACTCTCACAATTAGATTTTGAGTGGGTCGACGCGGCCACCACAGCAAAAGAAGGCCACAGAGAAACAGAAAGGGTAGTTCGCGCGGATTTCTTAACAACAACACGGTGCAGAACGGAAATCAACAGAAGGAACTGTCATCAATATGACGGAGAAAGAGGTCGATGCGGGTGCCATTTCGGCGCTTAAGAAAGGTATTAACTTCGCACCAGCGCTTCAGAGCATCCCTGTCTGTGATGATATAAGTGGGGTTGAACAAGCAATCCGTAAGATGCCTAGTGAGAATGCTGACGAAATTCATCGCGAAACGTGTCGCATCATTTCAAAATCTAAACCACCGAGGTCTAACTTGACTAGGGCTAAACGCAATGGTCTTCACGCACTCCGCAACGACGCACTCATCGTGTTTCTGCCAGTCGACAAGGGCAATGCATCCGTCATTGTAAATAAAGCTGACTACGATGCCAAAATTCAGTTAATGCTTGAAGAGGATATATAGCGTTAACTGCCACGGGACCCGACGTCAAGAATAATGAGGAAGACATCAGAGCTTCTAAAACAGTCAATGCTGGAAGAGGGCGTTATTAAGACTCTCCTCCCTCAGGCGCCGAGACCACCTACGCTTTCTGGACTACCAGAAATCCACAACCGGATTCTCCTCTTCGTCCCATTGTGAACAGCATTGGGTCACCCACTTATAGACTGGCAGAACACCTGACCAGCCTCCTTGCACCGCATGTGTTTCGTTGTGTGCATCACATCAAGAACACCGTCGACTTTCTCAACAGAATTAAACAACTGCGTCTTAGTCAAGGAGATTTGATGGTTAGTTTTGGTGTGGTCTCCCTGTTTACACGTGTTCCGGTCAAAGACTGTATAGATCTCCTCTCCCAATTATCTGATAGCACAATTGTGGGACTGTTTAAGCACACAGTGACATAGTCGTACTTCCTACATGGCGGCCAGTATTTCGACCAGTTGGACGGCGTGGCTATGGGAAGCCCTCTGGCTCCATCCATAGCCAAACTTTTTATGGCAAAATTTGAAGACTTCGCCTTGGACACGGTTCCAGCTAAACCAAGTTGCTTTTAGCGTTACGTCGATGACACTTTCATCATGTAGCTCCATGGTCGTGAATTTTTGGAACACCT